>NC_083237.1:4898288-4987769 GCF_032191835.1 Heteronotia binoei | reverse complement strand
GGCAAAAATGTGTGAGCCGGAGGCTAAAAACCTGTGAGCCACCTCACGCTAACTCAGCTTAGAGGGAATGGGTGGGGATTAACCCTGGGTCTTTCTGCATGCCAAGCAGATGCTCTGCCACTGAGTCCTCAAAAACCGTGTTCTGCTAATAGGCATATTGATCTCTTGGGAAATGGAATGTGGCCAGGAGGCTCACCTGCCAGCAGGTACATCCCATTTTGAGCATCCCCCACCGTTCATTAACATGCGTGGCCAGCAGCTGGTCCCTGTTCTGCGGGTGGCCGGCAGATGTGTCAGACTCTAGGGATGCGCAGGTGTGCTCAAGCTGGGAGCCTGTCCAGATGTGCACATGGCTGCTTAGATGCTGGAGTGCTGCTTGAGGCAGATGTCTGCAGCTGTGAGCAGGCCCAGATACGCCCGGCTGAAGAAACGTCCTTCCCAGCTGGGTTTGTTCCCCTTGCCTCTTGAATGCCCTCTGTTGCTCCCTGAACTCAGGGGAAAGAAATCCTAATGTGATGCAACTCGTAGGAATTGTCTGCCTTGGCACACCCCCATTTAAAAAGACATGGACGGAGGAAGGGAGGAAAGACTGTTGGTTATATCCAGTGTTCCCTCTAAGCTGAGTTAGCGTGAGCGAGCTCACAGACTTTTAGCCTCCAGCTCACACAGTTTTGTCTTAGCTCAGAAAGGATGACCCCAGAGCACAATAATTTATGCTGTAGCTCACAATTTTAATGCCAGTAGCTCACAAAGTAGAAATTTTGCTCATAAGACTTCAGCTTAGAGGGAACATTGGTTATATCCCATCTATTTTCCTCCCTCCCCCCTCCCCCCCTCTCTCTCCATCTCTCTCCCTTCCTTCCTTCCTCCCTCCCTCCCTCTCTCCCTTCCTTCCTTCCTCCCTTTCTTCCTCTCTCTCTCCCTCCCTTCCCTCCCTCTCTCTCCCTCCCTTCCTCTCTCTCCCTCCCTCCCTTCCCCTCCCTCCCTCCCTTCTTTCATTCCTCTCTCCCTTCCCTCCCCCTCCCTCCCTCTCTCCCTCCCTTCCCTCCCCCCTCCCTCCCTCTCCCTCCCTTCCTCTCTCTCTCCCTCCCTTCCCTCCCTCTCTCTCCCTCCCTTCCTCTCTCTCCCTCCCTCCCTTCCCTTCCCCTCCCTCCCTCCCTTCTTTCATTCCTCTCTCCCTTCCCTCCCCCTCCCTCCCTCTCTCCCTCCCTTCCCTCCCCCTCCCTCCCTTCCCTCCCTCCCTTCTTTCATTCCTCCCTCCCTTCCCTCCCTCCCCTTCCCTCTCTCTCTCCCTCCCTCCTGTCCTTCCCTCCTCTGATGTTTATTGTATATGGCTTTTACATTAAGCAAGTTTGGCCACCTCTGCCCTTAACCATGTTCTACCGGCTATACCCTTTCTGTACCTTGGACACAATCATCTGGTTTGTTCCCTTTTCCAGCTCTTGATTCCTCATCTCCGGTATTCCATCCACATCAACGTGTTGGCTAGAACCTACCTCACCAACCAAGGTGGCATCTTTGACAGAGTAAGTGTGGATCTTTGAGGAAGGCTCAGAATCATCCTGGCATGCTACCTATACCAAACCCCTTTGGGTTCACCCATACATGGACATTAGTTGACCTCTTGAGGATCCAAGACATGGTGGGGTGACGGTTGGGGTGCGTGAGCTACCTAAAGCTATGATCGGAAAGGTCTCTCTGGTTGTCCTATCTGACCAGTGCTGTTCGGAAGATTGAAAGTACTAAATTCTGAGAAGCCCATGGGGGTTGAGGGTGGGGGGGACAAGAGCCAGTTTGGTGTGGAGAGCCAGTTTGGTGTCGTGGTGAAGTGTGCGGACTCTTATCTGGGAGAACCGGGTTTGATTCCCCTCACCTCCGCTTGCACCTGCTGGAATGGCCTTGGGTCAGCCATAGCTCTTGCAGAGGTTGTCCTTGGAAGGGCAGCTGCTGTGAGAGCCCTCTCCAGCCCCACCCACCTCACAGGGTGTCTGTTGTGGGGGAGGAAGGGAAAGGAGATTGTGAGCCGCTCTGAGACTCTTCGGAGTGGAGGGAGGGATATAAATCCAATATCTTCATCTACCTCACAGGGTGTCTGTTGTGGGGGGGGGGGGGAAGGTAAAGGAGATTGTGAGGTGCTGTGAGACTCTCCGGAGTGGAGGGCGGGATATAAATCCAATATCTTCATCTACCTCACAGGGTGTCTGTCGTGGGGGAAGGGGGAAGGAAAAGAAGATTGTGAGCCCCTCTGAAACTCTTCGGAGTGGAGGGCGGGATATAAATCCAATATCTTCATCTACCTCACAGGGTGTCTGTTGTGGAGGAGGAAGGGAAAGGAGATTGTGAGCCGCTCTGAGACTCTTCGGAGTGGAGGGTGGGATATAAATCCAATATCTTCTCCTACCTCACAGGGTGTCTGTTGTGGGGGGGGGGAAGGTAAAGGAGATTGTGAGCTGCTCTGAGACTCTCCGGAGTGGATGGCGGGATATAAATCCAATATCTTCATCTACCTCACAGGGTGTCTGTTGTGGGGGAGGAAGGGAAAGGAGATTGTGAGCCGCTTTGAGACTCCGAAGTGGAGGGCAGGATATAAATTCAATATCTTCATCTACCTCACAGGGTGTCTGTTGTGGGGGAGGAAGGGGAAAGGAGATTGTGAGCCGCTCTGAGACTCTTCAGAGTGGAGGGCGGGATATAAATTCAATATCTTCATCTACCTCACAGGGTGTCTGTTGTGGGGGAGGAAGGTAAAGGAGATTGTGAGCCACTCTGAGACTTCGGAGTGGAGGGCGGTATATAAATCCAATATCTTCTTCTTCTACTACTTCGAGTCACAACGGCATGCCTGTCCTAGTTAAGCATCTTGTGAGTATCCTCTGGAATGCCTGAGGGGAAAGTAGTGCTTGGAGGTCCAGCAGAATTGCCAACCTCCAGGTGGGTATATAGAAGTAAACAACCAATGGTTACAGTGACCAAATACCTAAGATGTAATTCATGAAATGACAAGCATCATTTAAAGGAACACTATCGAAGAAATTATTCTTCCAGTAAGGCGTCCTGACGTGCAGGCAGTCGACTTAAAAGGTCTCTTCCAGTATAGGGTGTGCCATAAAGCATTACAAAAGACGTTCAAGTTCAAAATGATTTCGCAACGATATTTTCAATGCGTTTCCCAACTGCTTAAATGCTTTCAATGAATAAATGAGGACTCCGAATCTCAAAAGGCCTTGAGCCGTTTTTGAGCGTGGTGCCGGTCTGAAATCATATTAGAGATTTTGAGTCCTCATTTATTCATGGAAAGCATTTAAGCCGTTGGGAAATGCATTGAAAATATCGTTGCAAATCCAATGGCAAAATAGTGAAATTAACAAATTGAAAGAGCATTTGGTCTGGATAGCATTTGTGTAGGAAAGCAATAAAACAGGAACACATCAGAATGGGGCAATAGATGCTGTCGGTTAATTTCTTTCAGTTTGTTAATTTCACTATTTTGCCATTGGATTCTAACTTTGTAGAAGAAGAAAACTGCAGATTTATACCCCGCCCTTCTCTCTGAATCAGAGACTCAGAGCGGCTTACAATCTCCTATACCTCCCCCCTCCCACAACAGACACCCTGTGAGGTGGGTGGGGCTGAGAGAGCTCTCCCAGAAGCTGCCCTTTCAAGGACAACTCCTGCCAGAGCTATGGCTGACCCAAGGCCATTCCAGCTGCTATAGGTGGAGGAGTGGGGAATCAATCCCAGTTCTCCCAGATAAGAGTCCGCACGCTTCACCACTACCACCACGCTGGCTCTCTTTGCATTCTTTGTACCACTTGGCATTCCTCACCACTGCCCACCAGCTATAAGTAGCTCTGCTCACTGTACCCCATGTCATTGTCTGATAAAGTATGCATGCATATGAATGCTTGCATTCTGAATCAACAAAAGCAGTGATGATGAAAGAAGAGCCCTTGACAAACAGCACGTGAAGAAGGATATTTGCCATGCCTTTTCTTCATAAGAACATAAGAGAAGCCCTGTTGGATCAGGCCAAAGGCCCATTCAGTCCAACATTCTGTGTCACATAAGAACATAAGAGAAGCCATGTTGGATCAGGCCAATGGCCCATCCAGTCCAACACTGTGTGTCACATAAGAACATAAGAGAAGCCATGTTGGATCAGGCCAATGGCCCATCCAGTCCAACACTCTGTGTCACATAAGAACAGAAGAGAAGCCAGGTTGGATCAGGCCAATGGCCCATCCAGTCCAGCACTCTGTGTCACATAAGAACATAAGAGAAGCCATGTTGGATCAGGCCAATGGCCCATCCAGTCCAGCACTCTGTGTCACATAAGAACATAAGAGAAGCCATGCTGGATCAGGCCAATGGCCCATCCAGTCCAGCACTCTGTGTCACATAAGAGAAGCCATGTTGGATCAGGCCAAAGGCCCATCCAGTCCAACACTCTGTGTCACATAAGAACATAAGAGAAGCCCTGTTGGATCAGGCCAATGGCCCATCCAGTCCAACACTCTGTGTCACATAAGAACATAAGAGAAGCCCTGTTGGATCAGGCCAATGGCCCATCCAGTCCAGCACTCTGTGTCACAGAAGAACAGAAGAGAAGCCATGTTGGATCAGGCCAAAGGCCCATCCCGTCCAACACTCTGTGTCACATAAGAACATAAGAGAAGCCATGTTGGATCAGGCCAAAGGCCCATCTCGTCCAACACTCTGTGTCACATAAGAACATAAGAGAAGCCATGTTGGATCAGGCCAAAGGCCCATCTCGTCCAACACTCTGTGTCACATAAGAACATAAGAGGAGCCATGTTGGATCAGGCCAAAGGCCCATCCAGTCCAACACTCTGTGTCACACAGTGACCAAAAACCAGGTGCCATCAGCAGGCCCATCAGTGGGGCCAGGACAAAACAGGAAGGAAGGAAGGCAAATAGGTGGGGGAAGAGGTGGAGAGGTGGCCACCTGCTCAACCTGGATACTGTCTCCATAATACCCTGCCCCCTCTAAGGACAGAGGTGACCCTGAGTGTCCCATTGTCATCTAGGAAAGAAAATGGACCTTTTCCTTCCATAGGCAATCGCGATTGGGCGCCAGGGGCTGGCTGTGCTTCTCAAAAAGGCCCTGGAGAACTTGACCTACACGGATCTTTGCCTCCCAGACAGCATCGAGGCCCGAGGGGTCAGCTTGCTTCAGAATTATTACTACCGAGATGATGGGCTGAAGATCTGGGATGCCATCGAAAGGTACAGGAAATAGACTTGGTGGGGAATGTTGAGGCCCCTAGCTAAGGGATAGGGGGCCCATTTACCCACTTCTGGCTGGAGCTCCAGGCAATGACAGTCCTTCCTCATATGGGCATATGAAGCTGCCTTATACTGAATCAGACCCTCGGTCCATCCAAGTCAGTATTGTCTTCTCAGACTGGCTGCGGCTCTCCAGGGTCTCAGGCTGAGGTTTTTCACACCTATTTGCCTGCACCCTTTTTTGGAGATGCCGGGGATTGAACCTGGGACCTTCTGCTTCCCAAGCAGATGCTCTACCACTGAGCCACCGTCCCTCCCCTCTTCTTCCTTTCACCTGAGCTGTCAAGTGCTCCCTCCTCCTCCTATGCTCCGCTGGCTCAGGACAGGTTGGCCAAATGCTCGGCTGATTGACAGGTGGGAACTCTCCCTAAGCAATTGATCTGAGGAGAAAAATTAAGAAGAAAAATAAGGCCTCATCGGCTTCCTTCAAGTTCTGACCGCAGAGTCTCTGACGATTCCTAGAGCTATCCAGAAGGGACAAAGGTAGCTCTAGCAATTGCCAGAAACTCTATGGTAATCTTACTGACTCTCCCACATTTTGTGACGGTCCCTTTAGGTACTTTTGCTTCAATGTTTTTAAGAGAATCCACATACCTACCAAGAAGAGAGCCACTTCCAAATTTATCAGATTGGAGTGTTTAGTCCTATAAAGAATAAATCAGAACTTGAGGGTTGATTGTCCAGTTCCTTTGTCAGATCTTAGCGGAGTTTATCTGTCTCTCTTGTGTCTGTTATTTTGATCAGCTTTTCTTTTATTGTGGGCATTCCAATGGTTTGCCAAAGTGACACGAAGACAAGGTTGGTGGTGCTCTATGAAAAAATTCCATGCCATTGGCTCTTATTCTCCCTGGACAGATGAGATTTTGATAGTGATTCTCATATGAACATATGAAGCCGCCTTATACTGAATCAGACTCTCGGTCCATCAAAGTCAGTATTGTCTACTCAGACTGGCAGCAGCTCTCCAGGGTCTCAAGCGGAGGTTTTTCACACCTATTTCCCTTTTTTGGAGATGCCGGGATTGAACCGGGGACCTTCTGCTTACCAAGCAGATGCTCTACCACTGAGCCACCGTCCCTCCCTCATATATCTGCCAGTCATCTTTTTACCTTGCCCTTTCTTCAAGGAAGCAGACTTGGTTCTTCCTTCCCCGTAGTATTCTCACAACAATCCTGTGGGGTAGGTTAGGTTGGGAAAGGGTGGCGATCTCCTTAATGGTTCAGGTCTCCCATGGATAACGAGTTACTGCCTCAGAAGTCTGTAGTGGAGAGACATTATCAGACCCTTTTCAATGAGAGAACTGGAGTTTCTTTGACTCTTTCTTGGTGGTCAGGAGAAAACCACAGTTGTCTTTTCCTCAACCAAAATCCTGAAATTGGGCAGTAAAACTGGCATTAAAATTGAAGACTTGTCTTTATTGTACTGTTTCGGGGGAAAGAATTAGACATAGGATCACTTCCTCAGTGTTGCAGCTAACTTCACTTCTCTCTCCCGGCAGCTTCGTCGCTGGCATCGTGGAACTCTACTATAAAAACAATTTAGCTGTCCAGAGGGATTATGAGTTACAGGCTTGGGTCTGTGATATCTTTTCCAAGGGTTTCCTGGCCAAGCGATCCTCAGGTACTCCGCAAATTGCTGCACATGTACTTGATATGGTTGTCAGCTCCGGGTTTGGAAATTCCTGGAGATTTGGGGGTGGAGCCTAGGGAGGGGAGGGACATCAGCAGGATACAATGCCATAGACTCCACCCTCCAACCCAGCCATTTTCTCCAGAGGAACTGATTTCCATTGCCGGAAGAGCTCTTATAATTCTGGCAGATCTTCAGGCCCCGTCTGGAGGTCTATAATAGACGAAAACGTCAGGGTGAAACTATACTATTAAAGCATTTATTACAGGGGGGAAAAATATGTAATAGGGAAAACCTCGTGGCCTCTACTTCTAGGTAGACTCTACTTCTAAATAATCTAAGATGAAAAATATAAATGTGCACACTGGGACTTTAATATTCCAAAGCTTCTACCTTTAAACAGACTGCAATATGAAACCCAAGAGGGCACGCAGGCACTTAGACATAACCTCTTTACCCAAACCGTTTGCACTGAAATGAATTCAAACAGCCTGCAGGAGAATAAATCAGAGCGCATGCAGGCAATTTTTAAACGATTTATTTATTTATTACATTAAATTTCTATCCCGCCCTCTCCGCAAGCGGACTCAGGGCGGCTGACAACATTCATTTTCACAAGTTAAAAATCAATAAAACCAATAAAACATAATTACAATTTTATATAATGTCAGGTGGCAGCTCTCTCCCGGCTAGATATCAAAGGCCTGTCGGAACAATTTGGTCTTACAGGCCCTGTGGAAAGTGGAAAGATCCTGCAGGGCCCTTATGGCCTCCGGGAGAGCATTCCACAGTTCTGGTGCTGCCACTGAGAAGGCCCTAGCTTGCATCGAACGCAACCTAGCCTCCTTTGGTCCAGGGATGGAGAATAGATTTTTTGTCCCCAAACACAGTGCTCTCTGGGGGATATATGGAGAAAGGCGGTCCCGCAGATAGACAGGTCCACGACCATAAAGGGCTTTAAAGGTCAATACCATCACCTTGAAACGGAACACAATAGGATAAGAGCCTGCTTTTGACTCATAAACCAAAATCATGAGAAAACGGTCTATAATGAATTCTTTCATCCAGATTGCACACTGGCACTTCAGCAAACAAATCATCCCACGTCACAGTCTTGCCCGTTCAGTCCACTGTGGTTTCAATGAGGTGTTCGACGAGGTGGGTTCAATGAGAATCCACTCCGTCTAGACAAAGAATGAGCTAGAGCCTTGTGAGGAAGTGACAGGCTTTTTGGGTTCCACTTAAAAGCCGTCCGTCTTGAAAAAGGCAGTGAAATGTTTGACGCCGGCTAACATGGACTGGCTTTACATGGGTGAACTTATTCTTTATCCTAACACCTCATTGACAGCTCTGACTCACGGCTTCCTGGGCTGAGTCATAAGAACATAAGAGAAGCCATCTTGGATCAGGCCAATGGCCCATCCAGTCCAACACTCTGTGTCACATAAGAACAGAAGAGAAGCCACGTTGGATCAGGCCAATGGCCCATCCAGTCCAACACTCTGTGTCACATAAGAGAAGCCACGTTGGATCAGGCCAATGGCCCATCCAGTCCAACACTCTGTATCACACAATGGCCAATATACATGCATATACATACATGCATATAAACACACACACACACACACACACACACACATATATTTACTGTGGGTAATAGCCACTGATGGACCTCTGCTCCATATTTTTATCCAATCCCCTCTTAAAGCTGGCTATGCTTATAGCCGCCACCACCTCCTGTGGCAGTGAATTCCACATGTTAATCACCCTTTGGGTGAAGAAGGACTTCCTTTTATCCGTTCTAACCCAACTGCTCAGCAATTTCATTGAGTGCCCACGAGTTCTTGCATTGTGAGAAAGGGAGAAAAGGACTTCTTTCTTTGCTTTCTCCATCCCATGCATAATCTTGTAAACCTCTATCATGTCACCCCGCATTCGACATTTCTCCAAGCTAAAGAGCCCCAAGTGTTTTAATGAGTCCATCCATCTCACGTTGGGTCGTCCTCTTTTCCCACCGCCTTCAACTTTTCCTTGCATTATTTCCTTTTCCAGTGACTCTTGCCTTCTCATAAAGAGAACAAAGTCCAATAGCCTCCATATAGTCATCTCAGTTTTCAGGGAGAGTTCAGGATAATCTGGATCAGTGAACCAGAAGTTGTTGTACAAACCTCAGTGTAAATCAGGGGTGGGGAACGTCAGGCCCAAGGGTCGTTTACGGCCCTCGAGATCACTTGGTCTGGCCCTCGGGGATTGCTGGACCGAGCCCCCCCCCCTCCCATAGGCATTGTGAAGGACTGCTGCTGGGTTATGTGGGTGACTTTAAAGGTCTGCTGGGAGCAGCTGAAGGGAGGGAGGGGTGGCAGGGGTGGGGGTGGGAGCCAGCTACCACCAGTTCAATTTGCACGTGATTATCCCAGAGGGTGTGGCCTAATATGCCAATGAGGGTGTGACCTAATATTAGGGGATGTGGTCTAATATGCCTGGACCTAGGCATTTGCCTAGGGCGGTAGGCCGGTGTGTGTGTGTGTGCTGAATTAGGGTCTCCCCGTGTGACTTCAAACAGGAAAACAATTATTAGAATTAATTTTGTCAGCCTGAATCGTTCTCCCTCGGTGGAGCACTGTTTTTTAAGTTGATAATTTTGTATGGCCCATGAATGATGTTATAAATATCCAAATGTCCCATTGCAGAAAAAAGGTTCTCCACCCCTGGTGTAAATAAACCCCAGTCGCTCACCACCTCTGAAAGGGTAGAGATGTGAGAACTGGGAAGGGGGTCCAAGAGAAAGCAAGGAAATGCACACAAGCACCAAAAGAGATTTGCGGGAGAAACTGTGACATCTGGACGTCCCTCCGTTCTCTGTCCCCACATTGTGGTTTCTGTGGCTCACCCTCAATGCCTGAGGTGACGGAGGATTCTTCCCTTCTTCCCCTGCAGGCATCCCTTCCTCCATCCGCTCCGTCCCGGAGCTCACCAAGTTTTTGACCATGGTCATCTTCACCTGCTCAGCCCAACATGCAGCAGTCAACAGTGGACAGGTAGGTGAAGGGCCTCTCCATTAGGGTTTCCAACTTGGGGAATTCCTGGAGGTTTTAGGGGCAGAACCTGGGGATGGAGGAAGAGGAAGAGGAGGAGATTAGATTTATACCTGGAGAATGAGAAACTGGCCAGGCAGCGTCTGCGCTCCATGAAGAAGAAGAAGATATTGGATTTATATCCCGCCCTCCACTCCGAAGAGTCTCAGAGCGGCTCACAATCTCCTTTAACTTCCCCCCCACACACAAGAGACACCCTGTGAGGTAGATGAAGATATTGGATTTATATTCCGCCCTCCACTCTGGAGAGTCTCAGAGGGGCTCACAATCTCCTTTACCTTCCTTCCCCACAACAGACCCCCTGTGAGGTGGCTGGGGCTGGAGAGGGCTCTCAAAGCAGCTGCCCTTTCAAGGACAACCTCTGCCAGAGCTATGGCTGACCCAAGGCCATGCTAGCAGGTGCAAGTGGAGGAGTGGGGAATCAAACCCGGTTCTCCCAGATAAGAGTCCGCACACTTAGCAAGAGCTCTGACTGACCCAAGGCCATTCCAGCAGATGCAAGTGGAGGAGTGTGGAATCAAACCCGGTTCTCCCAGATAAGAGTCCGCACACTTAGCAAGAGCTCTGACTGACCCAAGGCCATTCCAGCAGATGCAAGTGGAGGAGCGAGGAATCAAACCCGGTTCTCCCAGATAAGAGTCCGCACACTTAACCACTACACCAAACGGGCTCTTCTGGAGTTTGCTGGCCAAGAGCTCTCTGCGATATTTTTATTAGAAGCAAGCTGTTCTTATAGATGGCCTATTGCTCTTATACTCTCTATAATAATTATTCATTAATTCATTCTTAATTTCGGGCAAGCCATTCTTTTGACAACAAATTAGCTCAAAGCCACTTAAGTGTAAAATTTTAAGGAGGCCAGTACTGTGCCTCTTCTATAACTGAATGCAAAAGCCTCTTAAGAGCCTACTAGCAAATGCAACTATAGGAAGGATTACTCCTGAGGAAGTCCATTGACGAAATGAGCCTATATCCAGGTGCTCGTAGGACCTTTCTTGTAACATCGGAATGTGAGAATGGACCTCTGTGATAATATTGTTATGCGAAATTGTTATTTCTAGTGAAGTACAAAAAGATAGTTAAAAGGTTTTAAAATGGTTTTATTAAACATTGTTAGCCAGGACGTCACAGTCTTTGTTTCGTTCATTGCAGCAATGTTCCCTCTAAGCTGCGGAGTCTTGTGAGCAAAAATTCTACTTTGTGAGCTACCGGCATGAAAGTTGTGAGCTGCTGCATAAATGAGTGTGTTCTGGGGCCATTTTTCCTGAGCCGAGACAAAAATATGTGAAAGGGGGGCTAAAAAACTGTGAGCTAGCTCATGCTAACTCAATGTAGAGGGAACACCGGATGCCAGTTGCCGCCAAAATTCAAATGCATATTTTTTAACATATTTTCCAGCAATGCCCGATCATAATGCCATATTGGCAAGGAATCCTGGGGTTAATTAACAACATAACTAGATACTAATTTAGGCTTGCCAATCCCCAGGTCCCAGCGGGGGTTCTTGAACATATGAAGCTGCCTTATACTGAATCAGACCCTCGGTCCATCAAAGTCAGTATTGTCTTCTCAGACTGGCAGCGGCTCTCCAGGGTCTCAAGCTGTGGCTTTTCACACCTATTTGCCTGGACCCTTTTTTTGGAGATGCCAGGGATTGAACCTGGGACCTTCTGCTTCCCAAGCAAATGCTCTACCACTGAGCCACCGTTCTTCCGCTTTCCCAGGCTCCTTCCCGCCCCCAGTCAGCTAGCCAGCGGGGGGAAGCCCCGCCCCCAGAGGACCATGTGCCTTTCTACCTCCGGAGGCTTCAGTCTCCGATTGAAAGGCTTCCTCTTGGGATCGGGTGTCTGTGTTGCTTTGAAGAAGTTGGCTGCAACTTGTGAGTAGAGAGGCCAATACCTCGCTTCAGAGTCACCAGAAAAGTGTGGGGGGGGGAGAGAACGTCTGCTGAGTACTTCATTATTCCCTATGTGGAGATCGATTCTCATAGGGTATAGTGGGAAATTGATCTGGAGGTTTTGGGAGCTCTGGGGGAGCTGTTTTTTGAGGTAAAGGCACCAAATTTTCAATATAGTATCTAGTGCCTCTCCCCAAAATACCCCCCAAGTTTCAAAACGATTGGACCAGGGGGTCCAATTCTATGAGCCCCAAAAGAAGGTGCCCCTATTCTTCATTATTTCCTATGGAAGGAAGACATTTAAAAAGGTGTGCTGTCCCTTGAAATGTGATGGTCAGAACTCCCTTGGGAGTTCAATGATGCTTGCCACACCCTTGTTCCTGGCTCTGCCCCCAATGTCTCCTGGCTCCACCCCCAAAGTTTCCTGGCTCCACCCCCAAAGTCCCCAGATATTTCTTGAATTGGACTTGGCAATGCTGTCCTAATTACAGATAGATTCTAAGGCTGCACTTTTTGGTTATCTGAAGAACAGAGGAAATGGCCCTCCCTCACCTCCCACTGCCAAAAGCTGCGAGCCTAAGTCCCTCCGCATACTCGAAGATAGTATCACCCCCTACAGCAGATTACTTCACAAGAATCTGCGATACAATCTTGTTTTTCATATCAAAAGGCTGAGTAGTGTCAGATAGGACTCTCCTAAACACTGAAAAGCGAGCATTTCCCAGAATGCTTTGGAGAAGAAACTTCAGAGAGCAATCCTCAGTCGTAGGGTTGCCAATCCCCAGGTGGGGGCAGGGGATCCCCCGGTTTGGAGGCCCTCATCCCGCTTCAGGGTCATCAGAAAGTGGGGGGGGGGGAGAGGGAAATGTCTGCTGGGCACTCCATTATTCCCTATGGAGACCAATTCCCATAGGGAATAATGGCAAATTGATCTGCGGTTATCTGGAGCTCTGGGAGGGCTGTTTTTTTTTGAGATAGAGGCACCAAATTTGCAGCTTAGCATCTGGTGCCTCTCCTCAAAACACCCTCCAAGTTTCAAAAGGATTGAACCAGGGGGCCCAATTCTATGAGCCCCCAAAGAAGGTGCCCCTATTCTTCGCTATTTCCAGTGGAGGGAAGGCATTTAAAAGGTATGCAGTCCCTTGAAATGTGATGGCCAGAACTCCCTTTTGAGTTCAATTATGCTTGTCACACCCTTGCTCCTGGCTCCACCCCCAAAACCTCCTGGCTCCACCCCCAAAGTCTCCTGGTTCTACCCCCAAAGTCCCCAGATATTTCTTGGCAGCCCTCCTCAGTAGGTCTGCTCGGAATTCTACTGAAGTCTATTCAATGGGGCTTACTCCCAGGAAAGGGCTCTTAGAATTGCACTGCCATTCTCTCAATTGTCATAAGATTATCTGACTTTCACAAACTGATTTCTTACGTGATACATTTTATTTTATTTTATTTTATTAGGCTTTTTAAAAATTAGGTTTATATATCAACCTATCCCCAAACTGGGCTCAGGGCAGCTCTTAAAACTCAGCCTGCTTGGGCCCCGTGCTCCGCAGTTATTGATTTTTATTTGATTTATTTAGAATATTTATTAGCCACCTTCCTTCCTTTAAGAGCTCAAGGAAGCTTATATGATAAGTACATTTAAAAGTGTATTAAAACACCTCGAATAGGGCTGCTAAGCTCCCTCCAGGGGGGCCCTAACTTGCTGGCAGGAAGCAGGCACGGAGGACGCTCTAGGGATTGCGGTAAATCTCTATGGTACCATAGAGTTTTATCACAAGTCCTAGAGTGTCCCTGGTGCGATGTCCCTAGCATGATGACATCACTTCCGTGTTGATGTCCTCATGCAGGTTGCGTCATGCAAAGCGTGAGAGAGAGAACAACCCCCCCCCCCCGTCACAATGGCAGAGGGACTTGGCAACCCTAACCTACAACCAAAATATTTTAAAATCAGTTTTTAAAGTTTCAATTTAGGACTGCTTTAATCAAGTGCAGTTGTAAATAAAATTATCTTCTTCTGCCTCCTGAAGACTGAAAGAGAAAGGGAACCAGGCATACCTCCCCGAGGAGGTTGTTTCACAATCATGGAGCTGACACTGAAAAGGCCCTGTCTCGGGTACTCACCAAACCATGTGAAATTCCAAAACCTTGTGAGGGCTGCTACATCTGTCACATCTTGTTTTGTGCTCTCTCTCTCTCTCGGCTTTCTCTTCTTGGGGACCTGCAGTTTGAACTGGGGGCCTTCATGCCCAACTTGCCGTCTTCAATGAGGAAGCCCCCACCTCAGGTTAAAGCTCCAATAACGTTGGAAGAGTTCCTGGATATCATTCCTGAGATGAACACCACCAGCCAGGTCCTCTCTGTCCTCTGGGTCTTGCGCAACGAGGATTTTGACATGGTGAGTGTGTGTGTGTGTGGGGGGGGGGACAGCACTGGGAAGGGGATAGAGTTGCCAGCCAATTCCTTGTGGGAGGTGGGTGCCAGGGACATGGGGAACACTGGCACCGTACACAATATGATGTCGATTCTGGAAGTGATGTCATGTCACTCTAGGAATCGCCTGAAACTTAACGGTAAAACCTGGCAACCCTAAAGAGGGAAGCCCTCTGGGAGGGGCAAGAGGAGGGACGAGGTCATCTCCCATGATTCCTGGAGCTTTATTGCACCCCCATCCCAGTTTTCATCTTCTCACCCACTGAGCCTCCCACAGCTGCTCTGCCTACTGAACATCTCTTGCTTCCTCAGCACCCTTGAAGCACATGCCCTCTCCTCTCCCTAGGCCTTCTGGGAAATTGGACTGGCCTCCTAACACTTCTTTCACAGTGGTCCCATCTCTCTGTTGCCTGGGAAACCAAACAGAGTTAAAATGCTTGCAAACATTCTGTGACATCACAGGAACTCAGCCAATGGCAGACTGGTGTAACAGATAATCTTTAGCTATTCCGGGAGAGTGGAGGAGGGAATATATCACAGCCTGTATAAAGTCCGGCAGCCCAAATGCTCTGGTTTAACTCACACTCATCAGAGCTTGGAAATGAAGTAGGGTTGTCCATGGTCAGTAGTTGGCTGGGAGAATCTCAGAGTGGCTTATAATCTCCTGTATCTTCTCCCCCCACAACACCCTGTGAGGTGGGCGGGGCTGAGAGGGCTCTCACAGCAGCTGCCCTTTCAAGAACAGAGTCTCAGAGCGGCTCACAATCTCCTTTCCCTTCCTCCCCCACAGCAGACACCCTGTGAGGTGGGTGGGGCTGAGAGGGCTCTCACAGCAGCTGCCCTTTCAAGGACAGAGTCTCAGAGCGGCTCACAATCTCCTTTCCCTTCCTCCCCCACAACAGATACCCTGTGAGGTGGGTGGGGCTGAGAGGGCTCTCACAGCAGCTGCCCTTTCAAGGACAGAGTCTCAGAGCGGCTCACAATCTCCTTTCCCTTCCTCCCCCACAACAGACACCCTGTGAGGTGGGTGGGGCTGAGAGGGCTCTCACAGCGGCTGCCCTTTCAAGGACAACTGCTGAGAGAGCTGTGGCTGACCCAAGGCCATTCCAGCAGCTGCAAGTGGAGGAGTGGGGACTCAAACCTGGTTCTCCCAGATAAGAGTCCGCGCCCTTAACCACTACACCAAACCACTTCCGCTTGGCTCCTACCTAGATTGACCCATGAGCTGATTGCAGCTCAACAGTATTCTTCTTCTTGTATGAGGCCGAGATAGAAATGGAAGAAATCTTTCCTTTGCCTTCTCTGGTGGTTAATAATTTCTGAAAATGTAAACATGCGAGGCAAGTTGCACGCTACACGTGGGCAAAAACATTCCTCTCCAGGGCTGAGTTCTAAAGATCTCCCATCTGACATTCCCATCCAAGGCTCAGTTCTGGAGATCCCTCCATCTGCGTTAAATTGATGCTGTCTTTCTCTCTTCCCCTTTCCCAGAAGCCACTGGGACAATACCACGAAGAGCACTTCACCGAAGAAGAACCGAAACAACTCATCAAGGCTTTCCAGCGACGTCTGGAGCACATTTCGGAGGAAATCAAGAAGAGGAACGAGCTGCTGACGTTGCCCTACACCTACCTCTACCCACCCAACATAGAGAACAGCACGGCTATCTAACATCGTTGCGACACAGGGCCACGTCTCCAGACCATGCGGAACGTGCCCGGAACGTCTCATCCTGCCTCTTTCCTTCTGAGATGGAGAAATCAGAGTAAACCCATCCTCCCAAATTCTCTTGGGAACATGACGCAAAGCACAATGCCACAAAGCGCCCCGAAAAGCAGAACAAAACAAATTCTGCAGCGCGGTGACTAATCTTACCACTCGCAACCCAGAGATTTGCTCTCGATATTTAAAATCACCCACCAAGCTAATGATGGGGAAGTCTCAGCTTCTCTCACCCTCTTTTCTTGCTTCTTCCGCCTGTTCCTTCTCCCACATGCAATAAAGGCAGACGGAAAACAAGGCAGGAGGAGGAACAAAATAGGAGTCGATTGCACCTTTAAGACCAACTTAGTTTTATTCAGAATGTCAGCTTTCCTGTGCATGCACACTTCTTCAGACGAGGAATGAGGGACAATAAGCAGAACCGCGTATAGCTGGTGGGGTTTGGAATGCCAAGTGGTACAAAGTTAAAAACCAATAGACAGGGGTGGCCAACAGTAGCTCTCCAGATGTTTTTTGCCTACAACTCCCATCAGCCCCAGGCCAGCATGGCCAATGGCTGGGGCTGATGGGAGTTGTAGGCAAAAAACATCTGGAGAGCTACCATTGGCCACCCCTGCAATAGCAGAATAGTAAAATTAACAAATTCAGAAAACCTTTGATCTGGGTTGAATCAGCCGTGGGAAACCATAAAACAGTAACATGTCAGAATGTGAGAATGCCTGTTAATTATTCTATTGCTAATAAACCTGGGTCAAAAAGAAGGCATTTCTTTCCCAGAAGTTTTTCCTGTCCAAATAATTTACCTTTTAAATTATGTAACATAAATATATACATCATTCTAGTTTGCCATTAGGAAAAAATACAGTCACAGATCTCTGGGTGGCAAGCTGGTAATGCTGGTATAAAGTCCTATACCTCCAGGTGGGGCCTGGCGACCTCCTGGAATTACAATGGATTTTCAGACGAGAGAGATCAGATATCCTGGATATCTGAAGAGTGGGACATGATATCCCGCCAAGGCCTTCCTTCCCCCCAAACCCCATGTTTCCCAGGCCGCACCCCCAAGTCTCCAGGAATTTTTGAACCCATAGTTGGCAACTCTACATATTGCAGAATGGAGGTGGGGGTGGATGGGGGCGTGGTCGATGAGCATATTGGAAGAGCAAACATTTGAAAAACCTGTTTTATGCAATGTGCAGTGCAAACTGATCCAATCCGAAGGGCTTTTCACGCGAGGGAATTTGCAAAATAAAAACTGGATTTCAAAACCATATTTTAATTTATGTCTCTGCTGACTTTGCTTTTGTTTCCAGAGGGGGTTAAGCACGTGCTGGATCACAGCCTTTTCCCCTCCTGGTTTAAGAGGCAGGTGGTGCCCTTAACATCTCATGATGAGCAGCCATTTCTGCCTTCAGGTGCCCACTGATTCCTTGTTCACAGTCTGGCATAGCTAGCATTCCACAACGTGCATTTGTGATTGAAGGAGGTGTTCCCTAAGAATATACAGATTCACCCGCCCCAGCAATTAGCACTGCAAGGTGTCATTCAAAGTTCACTCTTGTAGGTAATTCATATTTGGTTGAATTGTTCATGGGCCTAACAATTCTACCTAGGGCTTTTTTTTTTTTAATGGGAACACACAGGAATGCAGTTCCAGCTGGCTTGGCACCAGGGGTGCAGCCTAATTTGTAAATGAGTTCCTGCTGGGCCTTTTCTACACAAAAAGGCAAGATTCTATCTTTGATAACTAATTTGCCCGGGACAGATGTTAGGCTGATTGACTTGTACTTTTCTGGTTCCCCTCTGGATCCCTTTTTAAAAATTAGTGTAACCTTTGCTACTCTCTAGTCATCTGGTGAAGTGGCTGAATTTAGTGATAGGTTACATATGCGGGTTAGGAGATCAACTATCTCACATCTGAGAGCCTTAAAAACTCTCGGGTGTATGCCATGAGGACATGGGAGACCTATTGGTTTTCAATTTCCCCAATAAATCTAGAAATTAATCTCTGGTGACTGACCGCAATTCAGCTCAGTTCTTCAGCCTCCCTTTCTGAAAATAGAGACTGTGGAATGGGCACAGGCCGCACACTCTCCAGATTGGCAGTGGCTCTCCGGGGTCTCAGGCAGAGGTCTTCCAGGTGGGGGCAGGGGATCCCCAGGTTTGGAGGCCCTCCCCCCGCTTCAGGGTCATGAGGAAGTGGGGGAGGGAGGGAAATGTCTGCCGGGCACTCCATTATTCCCTATGGAGATGGATTCCCATAGGGTATAATGGAGAATTGATCCGTGGGTATCTGGGGCTCAGGGGGGGACTGTCTTTTGAGGCAGAGGCAGAAAATTTTCAGCATAGCATCCAGTGCCTCTCCCCAAAATAGCCTCCAAGTTTCAAAAGGATTGGACCAGGGAGTCCAATTCTATGAGCCTCAAAAGAAGGTGCCCCTATCCTTCATTATTTCCAGCGGAGGGAAGGCATTTAAAAGGTGTGCATCCCTTTAAATGTGATGGCCAGAACTCCCTTTGGAGTTTAATCATGCCCGTCACAACCTTGCTCCTGGCTCCACCCCCAATGTCTCCTGGCTCCACCCCCAAAGTCCCCAGATATTTTTGAATTGGACCTGGCAACCCTACCTATCACTTCATATTTTAAACTGGAGAAGCCGTAGATTAAACCCGGGGCCTTCTGCATGCCAAGCTGATGCTCTACCACAGAGCAGCAGCCCCTCTCCACTTCTTATGGCTTCCTTGACTTCTATTCTTTTAGATTCAGCAGAGCCTTTCCTAACCCATTCTATTTTGGAGGGCAGGATTTGGGGAGTTGAAGGGCTTCAGTGGGGTATAAGGCCAGCCTCCAAAGCAGCCATTTTCTCCAGGAGAACAGCAGGAGATCTCCAGGCCCCACCCGGAGGTTGGCAACTCCAGAAAGGTGATACTGCACGTCAGGCAAGAATGTTTTAGGGAGGTGTGATGCTGTTCCAAGTGTTTGGAACACAATTGGCAGATACCCGGTATGTGTCTCCAGGTAGCTTTTCCTTGTGCAACGCATAACCAACAATCCAGCTGCGCAGGTTCTTCCCCCACTATTATGTTGGTTTGGCTAATGACAGAAGCACTCCGGGGCATTGATCTACATTGCCGTCATTTTAATAATTCCTGTAACGAGTTTTTCTCTCCTGGCTTGTGTGACATCGCCTTAGAACCAGACTCTTCCTATGGTAGTCCTTTAGGCTAGGGAGTATTTGCGGGGGGCTCCCCCCATGGACAGGCAAAGAGGTGGAAGGGACTGATGTACCAAAAAGCCATTTTCTTCCTGTTTTCATCTCACCTATTTTCTTTGAAAAATTGTTGTTCTTTTCTTCCTTGCCAGCCTTTTAGTACCACCTCATTCATACACCCTTGATGAATAATTGCTACCGAAGAAGAAGATAAGAAGATATTGGATTTATATCCCGCCCTCCACTCCGAAGAGTCTCAGAGCGGCTCACAATCTCCTTTCCCTTCCTCCCCCACAACAGACACCCTGTGAGGTGGGTGGGGCTGGAGAGGGCTCCCACAGCAGCTGCCCTTTCAAGGACAACCTCTGCCAGAGCTATGGCTGACCCAAGGCCATCTCAGCAGGTGCAGGTGGAGGAGTGGGGAATCAAACCCGGTTCTCCCAGATAAGAGTCCGCACACTTAACCACTACACCAAACTGGCTCTCCTAATAAATAAGAATAAATATAGCTACTGAATATTCTACCAGAACAAATATTGCTACCGAATATTCTACCAAATATTTCTAGAAATTCGATTTTTACTGAATTTTGCTAATGTGGAACTGACTGCAAGGACTAAGGCTCCTCTCTGTGCTTTGCAATACAAGCCTGGCCTTCAGAGATGCCAACCTACAGGTGGCAGCTGGAGATCTCACACTGTTATCATAGAATCATAGAGTTGGAAGGGACCTCCAGGGTCATCTAGTCCAACCTCCTGCACAATGCTGGAAACTCACAAATACCTCTCCCTAAATTCATAGGATCTTCATTGCTGTCAGATGACTATCTAGCCTCTGTTTAAAAACTTTCGAGGAAGGAGAGCCCACCACCTCCCAAGGAGGAAGCCTGTTCCACTGAGGAAGAGTTCTAACGGTCAGAAAGTTCTTCCTAATATTGAGCCAGAAACTCTTCTGATTTAATTTCAACCCACTGGTTCTGGTCCTACCTTCTGGGGCCACAGAAAACAATTCCACCCCATCCTCTATAGGACAGCACTTCAAGTCCTTGAAGATGGTGATCCTATCACCTCTCAGCTGCCTCCTCTCCAGGCTAAACATCCCCAGCTCCTTCAACCTTTCCTCATAGGACTTGGTCTCCAGGCCCCTCACCATCTTCGTTGCCCTCCTCTGGACCCGTTCCAGCTTGTCTATACCCTTCTTAAAATGTGATGCCCAATTATCATTGACTTCCAGATGACTAAGGTCAGTTCCCCTGGAGAAAATGGTTGCTTTGAAAGGTGGACTCTAAGGCCTTATATCGTGCTCAGGTTCCTCCCCTCCCCAAACCCTGCTCACCCCAGGCTCCGCCCTCAAAACCGACAGGTATTTCCCAACCTGTGAACAATATTTCAGTGTTTGATTAGTCATTCATGATTCCAACATGGGAAGTCAAGGCCGCATACATAGGCCCTTTTGCCAGCGGTTCCTCACACCAACCCTGTAAGGTAGGTTAGCCTAGGCGAGAAGGATAGATGAAGGTGCTTTAAACGTAAGGCATATCTTTGGTCACGATTGCTTACCTGAAGCGGCCGAGAGAGCGTGACTGACCCAAGGTCACCCAGGAGGGCTGCCAATCCCCAGGTGGGGGCAGGAGATCCCCCAGTTTGGAGGCCCTCCCCCCGTTTCAGGGTCATCAGGAAGCGGGGAAGGGGGAGGAAATATCTGTTGGGCACCCAATTATTCCCTATGGAGAACGATTCCCACAGGGTATAATGGAGAATTGATCCCCAGGTACCCGGGGCTCTAGGGGAGTTGTTTTTTTAAGGTAGAGGCACCCAGCTTGCAGCATAGCATCTGGAGACTCTCCTCAACATAATCGCCAAGTTTCAAAAAGATTGGACTGAGGGGTCCAATTCTATGAGCCCCCAAAGCAGGTGCCCCTGTCCTTCATTATTCCAAATGGAGGGAAGGCATTTCAAAGGAGTGTGCTGTCCCTTTCAATGTGATGGCCAGAACTCCCTTTGGAGTTCAGTCGTGCTTGCCACACCCCTACTCCTGGCTCCACCTCCAAAGTCTCCTGGCTCCACCCCCCAAAGTCCCCAGATGTTTCTTGAGTCGGACTTGGCAACCCTATCACCCAGCAAGCTTTCATGGCATGAGTGGCGATTCAAATCCAGGCTTCTCAGATACTAGTTTGGCCCTCTTAACCACTTTACCACACTGATACCGATTTCCCCCTAGCTTTACGGCACTCACACTCCTCTTCTCTGCGGGGCTCCCGTCGAATTCACACTATCTGCTAGGGTTGCCATGTCCAATTCAAGAAATATCTGGGGACTTTGGGGGTGGAGCCAGGAGACATTGGGGGCAGAGCCAGGAGCAAGAGTGTGACAATCATTATTGAACTCCAAAGGGAATTCTGGCCATCACATTTAAAGGGACCGCACACCTTTTTAAATGCCTTCCTTCCATAGGAGATAATGAAAGATAGGGGCACCTTCTTTGGGGGCTCATAGAATTGGACCCCGTGAAACTTGGGGGGGTGTTTTGGGGAGTGCCACTGGATGCTGTTCTGAAAATTCGGTGACTCTAACTCAAAAGACAGCCCTCCCAGAGCCCCAGACAGCCCTCCCAGAGCCCCCGAGGATCAATTCTCCATTATTTCCTATGGGAATATTATCCATAGGGGATAATAGACATTTACCTCCCCCCACCGCTTTCTGCTTACCCTGAAGCGGGGGGAGGGCCTCCAAACCGGGGGACCCCCTGCCCCCACCTGGGGATTGGCAACGTTACTATCTGCCCTGGGGCTGCAACTAGCTTTGCCTTTTTTGCATGGCAAACAGAAACCGGTTTTTAGAGGATCTTGTTTGCTGTACGAAAGAAGCAGAGCTAGTTGGAGCAGATAGTGTGAAATCCGACCGAAGCCCCACGAAGAAGAGGAGGGTGAGAGCGGCATAAGGCTAGTGGGGAATCGGTCTCACTCTCTTATAATTTTTCTACAACGTGCTCCAATCATCTGCAGCTTCATTCCAATGATGAAGCCACCAGGAATCTTCCCTTTGTCTTCACCTCTTCCCTCTCTAAACTCCTGAGCGGGAAAGGGCGTGTAACTCAGTTTAGGACAGCAGTGTAATTCACAGATCCTTTAGCAGTTCTGGGAGGGTGACTGTCAAGATTTCAGGAACCTTAAAGGTTAAACTTTTAAGCTGGGTGTGGTGGAACCTAAGCCAGTGGGGGTGAGAAGTGGCAGAAGGAAATAGGATCTCCTTGGCTAATGGCAAGGTGTGGGTTTTTCCCTTTGCTTCCACACAGCACAGCGGAATTTAAGAGCGTAAGAGACGCCATGTCTGATCAGGTCAGTGGCCCATCCAGTCCAACATGCTGTGTCACACAATGGCCAAAATCCAGGTGCCATCAGGAGGTCCACCAGTGGGGCTAGAACTCCAGAAGACCTCCTGAAGTTGCCCCCCAAGCACCAAGACTACAGAGCACAACTGCCCCAGACATAAGAACATAAGAGAGTCCATGTTGAATCAGGCCTATGGCCCATCCCAGACAGAGCATTTCATCTATAAAAAGGTAAAGGTAGTCCCCTGTGCAAGCACCAGTCATTGTTTACTCTGGGGTGACGTTGCTTTCACAACGTTTTCACGGCAGACTTTTGACGGGGTGGTTTGCCATTGCCTTCCCTGGCCATCTACGCTTTCCCCCCAGCAAGCTGGGGATGCATTTTACCAACCTCGGAAGGATGGAAAGCTGAGTCAACCTGGAGCCGGCTACCTGAACCAGCTTCTGCTGGGATCGAACTCAGGTCGTGAGCAGAGGGCTCCGACTGCAGTACTGCAGCTTTACCACTCTGCGCCACGGGGCTCTTTTCCATCTATACCTTATGGCTAATAGCCACTGATGGACCTCTGCTCCATACATTTATCCAATCCCCTCTTGAAGCTGCCTATGCTTGTAGCCGCCACCACCACTTCCTGTGACAATGAATTCCACGGGGCCAGAGATGGCAGTCCACCTTATTAATAGCACTGACACTTTGTCTGCACTGATGCTCTCCCTCAGGAGCCACCTGTGGCTCGTTCACACATATTGTGTGGCTCTTGAAGCCCATTGGCCAGCAGCTTGGAGAATGCATTTAAAGTTGCATTCTTTCCAACTCTTCCTCCCTCCCCATCTACTTCCTTCCTTCCTTCCAGTTTGGTGTAGTGGGTAAGTGCGTGGACTCTTATATGGGAGAACCAGGTTTGATTCCCCACTCCTCCGCTTGCACCTGCTGGAATGGCCTTGGGTGAGTCATAGCTATTGCAGGAGTTGTGCTTGAAAGGGCAGCTGCTGGGAGAGCCCTCTCAGCCCCATCCATCTCACAGGGTGTCTGTTCTGGGGGAGGAAGGGAAAGGAGATTGTGAGCTGCTCTGAGACTCTGAGATTCAGAGTGGAGAGCGGGATATAAATCCAGTATCTCTCTCCTTCCTTCCTTCCTTCCTTCCTTCCTTCCTTCCTTCCTTCCTTCCTTCCTTCCTTCCTTCCTTCCTTCCTTCCTTCCTTCCTTCCTTCCTTCCTTCCTTCCTTGTGGCTCTCAAACATCTGACGTTTCTTCTATATGGCTCTTATGTTAAGCAGTTTGGTCACCCCTGCCATCGACAGCGGCTGGCTTGTTTCACAGGAGTTGTGTGATGACACGCAAAGACTCCATCTTTGCCAGGGTGAGAAACCTGTTCCGAGAGCTGGAGAATCCTTGGAGTTTGCCAAACTGTCAAAAGAAAACCAGCTGGGCCTGTTCTCTATTTCTCATGGGCCAGTTGCCAGAAAGACGAGGAGAGAGATCACCTTTGCCTTCTTTTTAACAGCACGCTCCAGCTAAGCAGACCTCTTTTGTGGTCCCTGGGCCCAAACCTCCCCCAAACCTCTAGACTTTGCCCCCCGCTTCACCCACACCTGCTCCAGGCTCTGCTCCCAGGCCTCACCCCAGAAGCGAGAGATCTTTTGACTGCTGTGGGGGAAAGTACTGAAGAAAGCACCAACTCTGTCATCTGGAGATCAACTGTAATTCTGGGAGATCTTGAGGTCCCACCAGTCGATCGGCAACCCCAGCCTATTTGCCTACTCCTGGCCCCCCACTCTAGGAAACACTGTGTTATGCCCAGGGGTTGTTTTGTAGAAAAATAGGCGGTGGAGCTCATTAGCATAACTCATTAGCATATGCTGCCTCCCCCCCAACCAAAAGCAATCTGATGGAAGAAAAGAGAGCCCCGGGTGAGCGAGGCCTGCTTGGGCTGAAAGAGATCCAGCCAGCCCAAGCAGGCCTCACTTGCCTGGGGCTCTCCTCGGATGCCCCCCCCAGTCAAAAGGCCAGCAAGCCACCTGCTGCCCAAAATCACATAAGAAGTGGAGAAAGGGTGGTGTGGGCTTCCCCAGGAGTTAATGAGGGCTGCTGGGGGCGTGGAAAAGCCTCTGGTGGTTGGCTGGCTGCCTGCTCTCCTAATCCAGGGATTGTTATGCAGCTGCACCTACCGTTCAATGGACAAAGTAGGTGGGGAGAAAGAGGGGGAACCCTCAGAAAGATTCAGGAGTTGTGATCTTGTGAGCTCCTGCTGAATCTGAGGCCCGGTTATGCCCCCTTGCAGGTCTTTGCATCTTTCAGATGTCATCACTTCTGTGTTCCTTTTTTTCTTTCAACCCTTTCTGTTGCTGTCTTTCCTGTAGGGTTTGCCAGTCCCCAGGTGGGTGGCAGGGGAGCCCCTAAGGGTTCTGTGGTTAAACCAGCCTCCAATATAATCAACAAATTTTCATTGAAATTTATAAAGGAAACATAAACAACCACTTAAAGCAGTGAATTGTACATAAGGTGAAATCATACAGTATGCTCAGTCCTTTATAAGGACAAAAAAAGGTGAAGTATTATAATATGCTTAGGGCGTTTTCGCACTCACGTTCAGCCGGCGCGACCCCCCTCTTCACCGCGCAGGATCTGCGCGGATTTCGCACTAAATGCCGCGGAGCAGCCGGAAGAGCTGGAAACTCCCGTCGCAAAAGCCGCGCAAACGGAAACTGCTTTTTGGCGGTTTACGTTTGAGCAGCTTTTGCGCCGGGAGTTTCCGGCGCAAAAGGCTGCTCCGCGGCATTTAGTGCGAAATCCGCGCAGATCCTGCGCGGTGAAGAGGGGGGTCGCGCCGGCTGAACGTGAGTGCGAAAACGCCCTTAGTCTTTCTTGGGACCAATAGGCCTCCAATTGGTTTCAGCCAAGAACTGGCAAAGTTGTCTTCTTCACAAGTCAAACTGCTGTGGAAAAAAGCCAAGAGTAGCAGACAGCTATGAAGGCGGGGCCTCTCAGCCTCCCGTTTCTCTGAAGCTTCCACAGGCTTAATGCAAAAGATTACAAAGTTGATAATGGAAATCAATCCTTCAAGTAGAATGAAAGTTATGTTTATAATAAGGTGCTCCAGCTCTGGGGGGGCTGTCTTTTGAGGTAGAGGCACCAAGTTTTCAGTACAGCATATAGTGCCACTCCTCAAAATACCCCCCAAGTGTCAAAAAGATTGGACCAGGGGGTCCAATTCTATGTGCCCCCAAAGAAGGTGCCCCTATCCTTCATTATTTCCTATGGAAGGAAGGCATTGAAAAGGTGTGCCGTCCCTTTAAATGTGATGGCCAGAACTCCCTTTGGAGTTCAATGATGCTCGTCACAGCCTTGATCTTGGCTCCACCCCCGAAGTCTTCCGGCTCCACCCCCAAAGTCCCCAGATATTTCTTAAATTGGACTTGGCACCCTACTTTCCTGGCTTGTTCACGTCCTTTATCCCATATTTACAATGCTTTTTTTACACCATCTCTACACAATTTAGGGGCAGCTGGTGCAAAACCAGCTGTCAAAATGGGTGCAAATTCGATGGGGGTGGGTGGGAAATCCACACGAGGAATCCTCAAGACTGTAGGCTTTGATCTGCTTAAAGGGAGATGTGAAATCAAAACGGAGGACGGGGAGAGCTACCTTCTGCTTTCGCTATAAACGGTGACCCCGTTTCAATAGCAAGGCAGACATGAGTAGAACGCCAGTAACCCGAGCCTGAGCGTGCAAAGGGGACATCCGGCACTCTGCAGGCGGATGGAGTCAGACAGGCAGCGATTCAGCAACTGTGGTTTCCCTGCTGCAGATGTAACCCCCCCAAGCCGGCGCCAGCCCTGTTGAAGGTTAGGGTTGCCAACTCTGGGTTGGGGAATTCCTGAAGACTGGGGGTAGTAGGGTTGCCAATTTCCAGGTGGGGCAGGCCCGTAGGCAGAAAATTCCTGAACTTGCCGATCGTGCAGGAAAGCCGGCGTAGGAACAGCCTGTTTCTAGGGTTGCCAAGTCCAATTCGAGAAATATCTGCGGACTTTGGGGGTGGAGCCAGGAGACTTTGGGAGCCAGGAGACATTGGGGGTGGAGCCAAGATCAAGGCTGTGACAAGCATAATTGAACTCCAAGGGAGTTCTGGCCTTCCCATTTAAAGGGACAGCACACCTTTTCGATGCCTTCCTTCTATAGGAAATAAGGATAGGGGCACCTTCTTTGGGGGCTCAAAGAATTGGACCCCCTGGTCCAATCCTTTTGAAACTTGGAGGGTATTTTGGGGAGAGGCACTAGATGCTATACGGAAAATTTGGTGCCTCTACCTCAAAAAACAGCCCCCCAAAGCCCCAGATACCTGTGGATCAAACCTTAGGTGTGTGGTCTAATATGCAAAGGAGCTCCTGCTAGAATTCTGACCCAGGGCCTCATTAAGGTATAATGATGTAGAATTCTTCCTACAATGCAGCCATTTTCTCCAGGGGAACAGATCTTGGTTGTCTGGAGATTGACTGCAATAGCCTGGGACCTCCAGGTATCACCTGGAGGTTGGCAACCATAATTTAGTGCCATTCATATTCATACTGAGTGCAGCAGTGGGAAAAGGACAATATATGACTGCAGGGCACAATGGTCTGGCAGTGATTCTCAATGCAAGGAGTCTACCCATGTTCCCTGTTTTCTTCTGTGAAAATAAAGAATGCTTGGAGTTACATCAGGGAACAAAAGGGCTTTCAAAATGGTAGCTGTCAAGACCAGGAAGGCAGACAGAGAAGGAAGGCAGAGCGAAAAGGAAATTATATGCCCAAAGAGGCACGCAAAGATGTCACGGCATTAAACACAACAGACCCACACCCAGTGGCATCACACAAAGGAAACAATATTAGGATATTTGGTTAAGATAGTAGAGTTTTGCCCAGTCATACAAGAAGAACGCTGAGTGCAGTAAATAAACCTCCCAAGAAGTATAGTGCAAAAAAGATAAATTTATATTTATTCAAGTAGATCCAGTCCACAATCAGGTTGCCATCAAAAGAAGAGAAAGAAGAAGATGATTATGATGTTATTGAATTTATATCATGCCCTCCACTCCGAAGAGTCTCAGAGCGGCTCACAATCTCCTTTCCCTTCCTCCCCCACAACAGACACCCTGTGAGGTAGATGAAGATATTGGATTTATATCCCGCCCTCCACTCTGAAGAGTCTCAGAGGGGCTCACAATCTCCTTTCCTTCCCCCCCCCCCACAACAGACACCCTGTGAGGTAGATGAAGATATTGGATTTATATCTCGCCCTCCACTCTGAAGAGTCTAAGAGAGGCTCACAATCTCCTTTACCTCCCCCCCCCAACAGACACCCTGTGAGGGAGATGAAGATATTGGATTTATATCCCGCCTTCCACTCCGAAGAGTCTCAGAGCAGCTCACAATCTCCTTTCCTTTCCTCCCCCACAACAGACACCCTGTGAGGTAGATGAAGATATTGGATTTATATCCCGCCCTCCACTCTGAAGAGTCTCAGAGGGGCTCACAATCTCCTTTCCCTTCCTCCCCCACAACAGACACCCTGTGAGGTAGATGAAGATATTGGATTTATATCCTGCCTTCCACTCCGAAGAGTCTCAAAGCGGCTCACAATCTCCTTTACCTCCCCCCCACCCCCACAACAGACACCCTGTGAGGTAGATGAAGATATTGGATTAATATCCCGCCCTCCACTCCGAAGAGTCTCAGAGCGGCTCACAATCTCCTTTAACTTCCTCCCCCACAACAGACACCCTGTGAGGTAGGAGGGGCTGAGAGAGCTCCGACAGAAGCTGCCCTTTCGAGGACCGCTCTGCAAGAGCTCTGGCTGACCCAAGGCCATTCCGGCAGCTGAAAGTGGATGAGTGGGGAATCAAGCCCAGTTCTCCCAGATAAGAGTCCACACACTTAACCACTACCCCAAACTGGCTTCTCTTATCATACGTGGCCAGCTTGTCCAGCATCATGTGTGTGGGAGTATCAGGGCATTGTCTCTACCGGAGAGACCTGCGGAGACGTTTGTCTCCACGGAAGGCCAAGTGCAGTGAGTGTGAGAGGACAAAGATAGAGAGGAAAGGGTCAGAGGGCAGCTCCTAGGTTAAGACAAAGAGAGGCATCCCATTCAAGGAAATAACACCTAGACACACCTAGAGTGATGTAACGCCACCCCCCCTCCCCAATGTCCAGGCAGGCTGAGCTGCTCACCCCAATAAATAACACACACACAAGAAGACACAAAAAAGGCATTGCAGTTTTGACTTTTTAAAACATTTCAATCCTGGCCCCGACCTGGTGGAACGCTCTGCAGGAAGATACTAGGCCCCAGCGGGATCTTCTGCAATTCCGCAGGGCCTGCAAAGCAGAGATGTTCCGCCAGGCTGAATTGCTGCACGCTGCAAAGGATGCTATCGCGTAGTGAACTGCTTTTAATGAATTGGATTTATGGATTTTATATGTATTTTATGTTGATGTACATCGCCTAGAGCCAAGCATTGGCAGGGATAAGGCGATTCACTAATAATAATAAGAAGAACATAAAGAAGCCATGTTGGATCTGGCCACACTGTGGCTAATAGCCATTGATGGACCTCTGCTCCATATTTTATGTAACCCCCTCTTGAAGGTGGCTATGCTTGTGGTCGCCACCACCTCCTGTGGCAGTGAATTCCACATGCTAATCGCCCTTTGGGTGAAGAAGTACTTCCTTCTATCCGTTTTAACCTGACTGCTCAGCAATTTCATCGAATGCCCACGAGGTCTTGTATTGTGAGAAAGAAAGAAAAGTACTTCTTTCTCTGCTTTCTCCATCCCATGCATAATCTTGTAAACCTCTATCATGTCACCCCGCAGTCAAGCTAAAGAGGCCCAAGCGTTTTAACCTTTCTTCATAGGGAAAGTGTTCCAAATCTTTAATCATCCTAGTTGCCCTTTTCTGCACTTTTTCCAATGCTATAATATCCTTTTTGAGGTGCGGTGACCAGAACTGTACACAGTATTCCAAATGAGACCACACCATCAATTTATACAGGGGCATTATGATACTAGCTTATTTGTTTTCAATTCCCTTCCGAATAATTCCCAGCGTGGCGTTGGTTTTTTTTTAAATTGCAATTGCACACTGTCTTGACATTTTCAGTGAGTTCTCTACCACGACCCCAAGATCTCTCTCTTGGTCAGTCTCTGCCAGTTCACACCCCATCAACTTGTAATAATAATAATAGAAGAAGAAGAAGACATGATTTAAAGATGGTTTTCTAGTAGTGGTGAAATACTGTAATGTACTCAGAGACGAGACGTGCTGAAGGCAACATGCTTTAATGGATGGTACATCACAGAAGTGTCCCACGCGGGCCGGGACCCGCTTTATATACATTTATCCCGGAACAGCCCCCTAGCTGGCCAGCCCAATCCTGGCCAGTCAAACTTCCCGCCACTGATCGTGATAGGTGGAGTCTTTTCCCGCGCTGTGCAGGGTGACAAAGGGACTTCCCCCGGTCGCCCTTTAATGCGGGGCCACGTGGTGCTTTGTTTAAGCACAAGACACTACAAATACAATGCAGAATTCTCCTCTTCTCAAATCGACACAATTCCATTCCGCATTGTACCCTTGCATCCTGGCCCCCTGCTTTGCAACACCCCTTCTCCTTTCCGCCTGGGGTATATATGAGAGTGTCTCTGTTTCTGCTTGTATCCGATGAAGGGGGCTTTTCTTGAAAGCTTATCCCGCCTGTCCCCCCCCCCCCAAAAAAAAAACCATGTTGGTCTCTAAGGTGCATTTCTTGCACTCTCTGTCAGCCACTTGGAAACCGGGAGAACAGGCATTGAGAGCGGGCGGGGTGGTGGAGATACACTTGGGTTCCCTGCAGCAGCCCCAAATTTCTGGTGAAAAAGGTCTTGTGCAAGAGGACCTCTGCAGCTTTTCCATATAAATAAGCTAAGTTGTGAAACAAGGCCTTGCTTCTGAGAAGCTAGATCCTGAAAATGTTGCCAAACTGATACCGGGCATTTGCTTAGAAAAATGAGCCAAAACAAACACCCCCCCCCCACCACCACTCTCTTATTTTTTTGGTATCACCAGTTTGCATCTGCTTTTTGTTTTGTTCCACGACGAGAGAGCACTCCGGCTCGGCTTCAATGCGCTTCTCAGCTTCCTTATTTGGCGAAGCGATTGTAGCTCCCGGACTGGGCGAGTGAGAGGAAGATGCTGCAGCCTGCGTGGTTAGGCCTGCAGCTTTCGAATCGTGATTTATTCCTGTGCTGAACTGGAACAGGGGCTGGGGAAGGTGGAAGCCCGTGAAGCCGCCTCGTACAGCTCTGCATCCAGCTGCCTTTTGAAAAATGAAGGATCTGTCAGCTTCCTCCTGATTCCTGCAAATTCCCTTCCACCCTTTACGGGACATCCCCCTGTGCTGTTCCTGAAGAGCAAACTTTAGGGGATACAGGCGTTGCCTGCTCCAGGTAGGAAATTCCTGGAGATTTGGGGGAGGGGATTGAAGTTTGGGGAAGCGGATTTAAGGAGGGGAGTCACCTTAGCTGGGTCTGCTGCCCTCGAGGTCACCCTCCAAAGCTGCCATTTCCTCCAGGGGGACTGGTCATCTGGAGAAAAATTGTAACATGGGGAGATCTTTAGGTTCCCCCTGGAGGTTGGCAAACCTAGGTGCAGCAGGGGGAGGAAGGAAACAGCATGAATGGACCACTCGAAAGGAAACTGAAGAGCAAGTAATGTTTCCTTAAATGTGCACTGGGATACACGCAAATGAGTCAAGCCACTGGTCTCTCTTGGGGGTTTCAGGAAGAGGGTAGCATAGGGTTGCCAAGTCCAATTCAAGAAATATCTGGGGACTTTGGGGGTGGAGCCAGGAGACATTGGGGCGGAGCCAGGAACAAGGGTGTGACAAGCATAATTGAACTCCAAAGGGAGTTCTGGCCATCACATTTAAAGGGACTGAACACTTTTTAAATACCTTCCGTCCATAGGAAACAATGAAGGATAAGGGGCACCTTCTTTGGGGGCACATAGAATTGGACCTCCTTGTCCAATCTTTTTGAAACTTGGAGGGTATTTTGGGGAGAGGCAGCAGATGCTACGCTGCAAATTTGGGGCCTCTACCTCAAAAAACAACTCCCCCAGAGCCCCAGATAACCACGGATTCATACTCCATTATTTCCTAAGGGAATACATCTCCATAGGGAACAATAAAGTTCCCAGCAGATATTTCCCTCCCCTCCCCCCGCTTTCTGATGACCCTGAAATGCGGGGAGGGCCTCCAAATTGGGGGATCCCCTGCCCCCCACCTGGGAATGATAGCAACCCAATAAGTTACGTGGAAAAGAGAAGCAGGTATACAGCACCCAGCATCCATGAAAAACCAGCCTCAAATGTGAAAAATATTCAAAGGTTTATCACAAATAAATAATTGAGACAAAGAAGATATTGGATTTATATCCCGCCCTCGAATCTGAAGAGTCTCAGAGCGGCTCACAATCTCCTTTCCTTCCCCCCCCCCCACAACAGACACCCTGTGAGGTAGATGAAGATAATGGATTTATATCCCGCCCTCCACTCCGAAGAGTCTCAGAGCGGCTCACAATCTCCTTTCCCTTCCTCCCCCACAACAGACACCCTGTGAGGTAGATGAAGATAATGGATTTATATCCCGCCCTCCACTCCGAAAAGTCTCAGAGCGGCTCACAACCTCCTTTCCCTTCCTCCCCCACAATAGACACCCTGTGAGGTAGATGAAGATAATGGATTTATATCCCGCCCTCCACCCCGGAGAGTCTAAGAGAGGCTCACAATCTCCTTTACCTCACCCCCCCCCAACAGACACCCTGTGAGGTAGATGAAGATATTGGATTTATATCCCGCCTTCCACTCTGGAGAGTCTCAGAGCGGCTCACAATCTCCTTTCCCTTCCCTCTCCCACCCACAACAGACACCCTGTGAGGTAGATGAAGATATTGGCTTTATATCCCGCCCTCCACTCCGGAGAGTCTCAGAGCGGCTCACAATCTCCTTTCCCTTCCTCCCCCACAACAGACACCCTGTGAGGTGGATGAAGATATTGGCTTTATATCCCGCCCTCCACTCCGAAGAGTCACAGAGCGGCTCACAATCTCCTTTCCCTTCCTCCCCCACAACAGACACCCTGTGAGGTGGATGAAGATATTGGCTTTATATCCCGCCCTCCACTCCGGAGAGTCTCAGAGTGGCTCACCATCTCCTTTCCCTTCCTCCCCCACAACAGACACCGTGAGGTAGATGAAGATATTGGCTTTATATCCCGCCCTCCACTCCGGAGAGTCTCAGAGTGGCTTACAATCTCCTTTCCCTTCCTCCTGCTCCTCACAACAAACACCCTGTGAGGTGGGTGGGGCTGAGAGGACTCTCACAGCAGCTGCCCTTCCAAGAACTACCTGTGCCAGAGCTATGGCTGACCCAAGGCCATTCCAGCAGGTGCAAGTGGAGGAGTGGGGAATCAAACCCGGTTCTCCCAGATAAGAGTCTGCACACTTAACCACTACACCAAACTGGCTCTCAACAGGCCATTCCAGCAGCTGCAAGTGGAGGAGTGGGGAATCAAACCCGGTTCTTATCTCCTAGATAATAGTCCGCACACTTAACTACTACACCATACTACGCATCAATCACACCCAACCCAAAGTCCTTTCATATAAGTCTGAAATCCTTATGCTTTAAAGTGGAGGTCTGGGGTAATAGACTGTTGTTATTCTGCCGTTGTTATTCTGTAGAAATTTTGAGCTGTATGCCATGTATGAAGGATTTGAATAATTTGGAAACTTGTAGAAGCCTCGGTGAAACAGGGCAATATGTGCATCCCTGTTGTGAATTTGCGCTTTGCTGCTAGTAGTTTCTACACCGGCTGCTGTTGAAAGAAGCTTGGGAGCGTTGGAGTCTTACTTCACGGCTCGTCTGTTACCCCGGGGAAAGGAAAGGAAAGGTTCCCTGTGCAAGCACCAGTCGTTTCCAACTCTGGGGTAACGTTGCTTTTGCAACGTTTTCACGGCAGACTTTTTATGAGGTGGTAAGCCATTGCCTTCCCCAATCATCTACACTTCCCCCCCCCCCCCCCAGCAAGCTGGGGACTCATTTTACCGACCTCGGAAGGATGGAAGGCTGACTCATCCTGGAGCCGGCTACCTGAACCAGCTTCCGCTGGGATCGAACTCAGGTCGTGAGCAGAGAGTTTGGACTGCAGTTCTGCAGCTTTAACACTCTGTGCCACGGGGCTCTTAACATATGTGGAAAGGAAAGGTCCCCTGTGCAAGCACCAGTTGTTTTCGACTCTGGGGTGACGTTGCTTTTGCAACGTTCTCAAGGCAGACTTTTTATGGGGTGGTTTGCCATTGCCTTCCTCAGTCTTTTACACTTTCCCCCCAGCCGGCTGTGTACTCATTTTACTGACCTCGGAAGGATGGAAGGCTGAGTCAACCTTGGGCCGGCTACCTGAATCCAGCTTCCGCCGGAATCGAACTCAGGTCGTGGGCAGAGAGTTCAGACCACAGCACTGCAGTACTGCTGCTTTACCACTCTGCGCCATGGGGCCGCTAATTACCCCGGACTTCCACTTTAAAGCATAAGGATTTCGGACTTACACGAAAGGACTTTGGTTCAGGTGCGGTCGATGCACTTTTGTCTAAATTATTTTATTTGTGATAAACGTTTGACTATTTGTCATCTTCGAAGCTGTTTTTTCTTGTGCGGTATACAGGATTGGATCTACATCTTTTTTGAGGGGGAGGGGCAAAATTTAAAAAATGACGCCCCCCCCCCCTATGGGCCATTCTATCTTATGGTCCCATAGAATACAATGGACTCCATACTCAATTTGGCGCCCCCCCCCTCCGTTGGCGCCCAGGCAAGCAAACCCCTCTGTCCCCCCCTAGATCCGTCCCCGGTTGTATACCTGCCCCACCTGGGAATTGGCAGCGCTATCCACGCCCCTGAGCATTCAGCAGTGGAATGGAGACGCTGGCTGTGCCCAAGCTGATTTCCATGTTGTGAAATGTTGTTGCTGTTTGATTTCCTCGGGCGCCGCAAGCATCTGGGAGAGACCCTTTGGGGCTCTGGACAACTAAGGAACTCAGCTGCTCCTGCCAAAGGGCCCTGCCCTGGGAGTCCAGCCAACGCTCCTTTGGGGACCCTTCGGGCTAAAAGAAACCCCCTGCCTGGAAAGAGCAACTCCCTCCAGCAGGCGACTCGCCTTCTGCTGCTCTTAAACAAGCGAGAAAAGGGGAGTGAGTGAAATGCCACTCCCTGTGCAAGAGCAACCCCTCCCAGGCCCAGCCTGTAGAGGAAGCCAGGCTGCTGCACACGAGGGCAGGGGAGCTGAATGAGCTGCTGGTTCGGATCCTAGAAAGGCCCGAAAAGCTGCTGCAGCCACTCACGTGGCCCGGGCTGGCCAGGATTCGGGGCCCTGAGAGCTTCATCCCGCTGGAGGCAACTGTACTGTGGTGAGCGGCCTTGGAGCAGCTGGGAGGGGGGGGAGCAATTGGGAGGGGGGAAGTGGCTGCATACCCATCTGGCACCCTCCCCGCCTCAACAGTGCCAACTGCTGGCATCACTCAGGCCCTCCTTGACAGTCCTACTCAGGGGTAGAATTCTAGCAGGAGCTCCTTTGCATATTAGGCCGCACACCCCTGATGTAGCCAATCCTCCAAGAGCTTTGAATTCTAACAGGAGCTCCTTTGCATATTAGGCCACACACCCCTGATGTAGCCAATCCTCCAAGAGCTTGGAATTCTAGCAGGAGCTCCTTTGCATATTAGGCCACACACCCCTGATGTAGCCAATCCTCCAAGAGCTTGGAATTCTAGCAGGGGCTTCTTTGCATATTAGGCCACACACCCCTGATGTAGCCAATCCTACAAGAGCTTGGAATTCTAGCAGAAGCTCCTTTGCATATTAGGCCACACCCTCCTGATGTAGCCAATCCTCCAAGAGCTTGGAATTCTAGCAGAAGCTCCTTTGCATATTAGGCCACACCCTCCTGATGTAGCCAATCCTCCAAGAGCTTGGAATTCTAGCAGAAGCTCCTTTGCATATTAGGCCACACCCTCCTGATGTAGCCAATCCTCCAAGAGCTTGGAATTCCAGCAAGAGCTCCTTTGCATATTAGGCCACACACCCCTGATGTAGCCAATCCTCCAAGAGCTTCCACGGCTCTCTTCTGTAAACTCTTGGAGGACTGGCTGCCCTTCTTCAACAGACCACCCTAGAGTTCTCAGTCTTCCTGGCAATCCCTGGGAACATTAGAGAAGGGGGAGCAGAAACTCTAGAAAACCGGCATCATAGAACGCTCTAGGAATCCCCCAGCTCTCTAAGGGAAAAAACTAGAGAGATTCAGCAAAGTTCTAGAGCATTGCACAATGCCGTGACATCACTTCCAGATATGCAAACGGAAGTGACATCACCATATTCAGGGCTTTTTTTTGTAGCAGGAACTGCTTTGGCTATTAGGCCCCACACCCCTGATGTGGGTGATCTTCTTGAAGCTTACAATACACCCTGAACTAAGAGCCCTGGAAGCTCCAGGAGGATTGGCTATATTGGGGGGAAAAGGAAAGAAAGGTCCCCTGTGCAAGCACCAGTCATTTCCGACTCTGGGGTGACGTTGCTCTCACAAGACCTTTTTACAGGGTGGTTTGCCATTGCCTTCCCCGGGCATTACACTTTCCCCCCCAGCAAGCTGGGGACTCATTTGACCGACCTCAGAAGGATGGAAAGCTGAGTCAACCTGGAGCCGGCGACCTGAACCAGCTTCCGCTGGAATCGAACTCAGGTCATGAGCAGAGGGCTCCGACTGCAGTACTGCAGCTTTACCACTCTGCGCCACAGGGCTCTTATATTGGAGGGGGTGGGGCGGTGGCCTAATAGGCAAAGGAGTTCCTGCAACAACAAAAAGCCCTGGCAGTATTACACAGCATTGGGTAGCAATGGGAGTCTGGATAGAAGGGGCAGGAGGTTGCTCTCCACGGTGGGCACCTTGGCAGCCTTCTTGGCCCCTCCCGTTCTTCACAGCCTCACCTGTTCCCACAGCCTGACAGCGACCGCCTAAAGGGAAACTGCACCTGCAACCACTGGCCAAAGGGCTCCACCTTAGTGCACCACTGAGCATTGCGTGTAGACTGCATGGGTGGCCCACGGTAGCTCTCCAGATTTTTTTTTGCCTACAACTCCCGTCAGCCCCAGCCATTGGCCATGCTGGCTGGGTCTGACGGGAGTTGTAGGCAAAAAAAACATCTGGAGAGCTACCATTGGCCACCACTGGCATAGAGGATGCACGTACAAGAAGGGTAGTCTTTGTAGCCAACCTTTTGTATCTGGGAAGCTGAGCAAGGCCTCCCCCCCCCCTCAAGCCAGAACCCCCACCCCACCACTATTCATGGTGACGAAGATGGTGAGGGGTCTGGAGACCAAGTCCTATGAGGAAAGGTTGAAGTAGCTGGGGATGTTTAGCCTGGAGAGGAGGCGGCTGAGAGGTGATAGGATCACCATCTTCAAGGACTTGAAGGGCTGTCCTATAGAGGGGTCTCTGGAGACCAAGTCCTATGAGGAAAGATTGAAGGAGCTGGGGATGTTTAGCCTGGAGAGGAGGCGGCTGAGAGGTGATAGGATCACCATCTTCAAGGACTTGAAGGGCTGTCATATAGAGGTGTCTCTGGAGACCAAGTCCTATGAGGAAAGGTTGAAGGAGCTGGGGATGTTTAGCCTGGAGAGGAGGCGGCTGAGAGGTGATAGGATCACCATCTTCAAGGACTTGAAGGGCTGTCCTATAGAGGGGTCTCTGGAGACCAAGTCCTATGAGGAAAGGCTGAAGGAGCTGGGGATGTTTAGCCTGGGAAGGAGGCAGCTGAGAGGTGATAGGATCACCATCTTCAAGGACTTGAAGGGCTGTCCTATAGAGGATGGTGCGGAATTATTTTCTGTGGCCCCGGAAGGTAGGACCAGAACCAGTGGGTTGAAATTAAATCAAAGGAGTTTCCGGCTCAACATTAGGAAGAATTTCCTGACCGTTAGAGCGGTTCCTCAGTGGAACAGGCTTCTTCAGGAGGTGGTGGGCTCTCCTTCCTTGCAGGTTTTGAAATCGAGGCTAGAGGGCCATCTGACAGCAATGAGGCTCCTGTGAATTTAGGGGGAGGTGTTTGTGAGTTTCCTGCATTGTGCAGGGGGTTGGACTAGATGACCCTGGAGGTCCCGTCCAATTCTATGATTCTATAATATCAGTGCATCGGTGGTGATGTCAGTGCATTGCAGAGAGGACCCCCCCCCCGCCAGTAAGTCCCCTGTGCCCGTAGCTAACCAGGGGCCTATGGGGTCTGGCCCCCTGACAGGGGGTTTTTGGGGTGCCTCCCTCCCATCCCAAAGCCATGCCCCTCCTTTGTGATTTAAATTGCATGGGAGTGGCTTGCGGGAGTAGCCACTGCACCTCTCATGCCATTTCAGGGCATGCCCATCAGCTGATCAGCAGATTCTTTCAATCATGCAGGGGGGAGAGCGATGGCCCTCAGCCTCCCGGCTTTCTGTACTAGGGTTGTCAATCCCCAGGTGGGATAGAATACAATCCGAGAGAGGTCACTATAATGGATAACACAACAAGAAAACCAAACCAATTTACTAAGACATATATAGAAACCAGTCCAAATGTCTAAAACATGTATATTCAAAGATTTCACGTTTTCACAGCTGGTAACATCATTAGGGTTTGTAGAATCTTTCGGGCTCAAGTGCCGTGTTCTACTGGAGAAAGTTTTTCTTCCAGCCGAGAACGAAACGTCTGGAAGAAAAACTTTCTCCAGTAGAACACGGCACTTGAGCCCGAAAGATTCTACAAACCCTAATCATGTATATTCAAGTCCCAAAGTAGTGCGGTGACAAGCCAATTGATTAAGTACTTGGGCGTTTTCACACTGACCTTACGCCGGAGCGACGTCCCTCTTCACCGCGCAGCGTCTGCGCAGATTTCGAACTAATTGCTCCGCAGAACCCGGAAGAGCCGCAAAGTCCCGCGGCTTTTGCGTCGCAAATGTAAACCGCCAAAAACCAGTTTACATTTGCGACGCAAAAGCCGCGGGACTTTGCGGCTCTTCCGGGTTCTGCGGAGCAATTAGTGCGAAATCCGCGCAGACGCTGCGCGGTGAAGAGGGACGTCGCGCCGGCGTAAGGTCAGTGCGAAAACGCCCCTTGTTTCTTTCCAGTCTTCATCAGACCTGGGACCGATATTGATTCAATTATCTAGATTCTTTACATACAAGGCAAGAAGCCACATACCGAGCTGTAGCCGATGTGAAATTGCTGCTGGAGACGCTCTGCGTCCCTCTTTTTTGAAAATTGCGTAAAGAATCTAGATAATTGAATCAATATGTAAGTATGATATATTTTTTCACTGGGAGAGGGTTGGTGGTGTCTGAATGTCCTTCTGATATTTTTGTATAATATTTTCTTTTGTTAGTGGTCCCAGGGCTGATGAAGACTGGAAAGAAACAAGTACTTAATCGATTGGCTTGTCACCACACTACTTTGGGACTTGAATGTACACGTTTTGGACATTTGGACTGGTTTCTATATACTTCTTAGTAATAATAATAATAATAATAATAATAATAATAATAATAATAATAATAATAATAATAATAATAATAATAATAATAATAAATTTTATTTGTATCCCGCCTTCCCCACCTCGGCAGGCTCAGGGCGGCTAACAACATTTCATAAAAACATACAATAATAGATAGAACCTTTAAATTTAACAATATAAAAACACTAAATTTAACAACATTAAAAACCAGTCAATACAGTTAAATAACTTGGTCTGACAGTGCTGATAGTGTTTGACGCTAGTTCTGCCAGTTTATACACAGCGGTATAGGTCTTTAGGGCCGCATTGGCGTATCCTTAATTAACAGCTTTCTTTAGCAGTCCAAGTATGCAAATTTAAAGAGGGTGGTCTTGCAGGCCCTGTGGAACTGATCGAGGTTCCGCAGGGCCCGCACCTCCTCAGGAAGTTGGTTCCATAGGGCAGGGGCCGCGATTGAAAAGGCCCGTAGTAAATTGGTCGCGAGCTTGCATTTTTGGTTGTGTTATCCCCAGGTGGGGGCAGGAGATCCCCCGGTTTGGAGGCCCTCCCCCCACTTCAGGGTCATCAGAAAGTTTTTTTTGGGGGGGGGAGGGAAATGTCTGCTGGGCACTCCATTATATCCTATGGAGACCGATTCCCTTAGGGTATAGTGGAGAACTGATCCAGTTACTTGGGGCTCTTGGGGGGGGGCATGGTTTTCTGAGGTAGGGACACCAAATTTGCAGCATAGCATCCAGCGCCTCTCCTCAAAATACCCTCCAAGTTTCAAAAAGATTGGACCAGGGGGTCCAGTTCTATGAGCCCCCAAAGAAGGTGCCCCCATCCTTCGTTGTTTCCAATGGAGGGAAGGCATTTAAAAGGTGTGCGGCCCCTTTCAATGCGATGGCCAGAATTCCCTTTGGAGTTCATCCGTGCTTGTTACACCCTTGCTTCTGGCTCCACCCCCAAAGTCCCCAGATATTTCTTGAATTGGACTTGGCAACCCTATATCTGTGGTCACCCCTAATGGCCACTGGCTACTGGACTGCCCCAGCCACCACCTACCGGGGTGTCACAGACTCTCTCCATCGAACCTACCTCACAGGGCCACAGGGAGAGCCGGTTTGGTGTAGTGGTTAAGTGTGCGGACTCTTATCTGGGAGAACCGGGTTTGATTCCCCACTCCTCCACTTGCACCTGCTGGAATGGCCTTGGGTCAGCCATAGCCCTGGCAGAGGTTGTCCTTGAAAGGGCAGCTGCTGGGAAAGCCCTCTCCAGCCCCACCCACCTCACAGGGTGTCTGTTGTGGGGGAGGAAGGGAAAGGAGATTGTGAGCCGCTCTGAGACTCTTCGGAGTGGAGGGCGGGATATAAATCCAATATCTTCTTCTTCTTCTTGTGAGAATAAGATGAAGAGAAGGATGTAAGTCGTTCCCCCCCCCTCCCCATGAGAGAAAGGCAGTGTATAAATGGAGTAAATAAAGGGTAAAGGAAAGGTCCCCTGCGCAAGCAGCAGTCGGTTTCCGACTCTGGGGTGACGTTGCTTTCACAACCTTTTCACGGCAGACTTTTTTTACGGGGTGGTTTGCCCTTGCCTTCCCCGGTCATCTACACTTCCCCCCCCCAGCAAGCTGGGGACTCATTTGACCGACCTCGGAAGGATGGAAGGCTGAGCCAACCTGGAGCCGGCTACCTGAACCAGCTTCCGCTGGGATCGAACTCAGGTCGTGAGCAGAGGGCTCCGACTGCAGTACTGCAGCTTTACCACTCTACGCCGTGGGGCTCTATAAAATATATCTATATAAAGGGGTGGGGGAGGACAATTCCAGGACTGCCCTGTTTGCCTGGAAGTGGAAGGTGGAAAATTACTGAGTCACAAAGTCGTGGGTTTGGAATGACATCACGGACAGCGTTTTCCGACAGTCTTGGCAAAGAAAGCAGTTTGTGCTCTTTGCCAAACAAGCCAAACCAGATCATCGGCAGAAAGGGTAAACGCTCCTTCCTGTTTTGGGCCTCCCCAAGTCATGCACAAAAGGATGAAACCAATCAAGAGAAAGGGGGAGGATTCAAATGAGCATGAAATGAACCAAGGAACAAGGGGAGGGGGACTTTCACCCCCCCCCCCAGGAGACGCTGGGAACTGCTGAGAGTTAAGGAAGGGTGGGGAATGGTCCTATTCAGGAAAAAAAAAAGGAAAGGTCCCCTGTGCGAGCACCAGTCGTTTCCGACTCTGGGGTGATGTTGCTTTCACAACGTTTTCACGGCAGACTTTTTACGGGGTGGTTTGCCATTGCCTTCCCCAGTCATCTACGCTTTCCCCCCAGCAAGCTGGGGACTCATTTTACCCACCCTGGAAGGATGGAAGGCTGAGTCAACCTTGAGCCAGCTATCTGAAAGCCCAGCTTCCGCCGGAGATCGAACTCAGAGTTTAGGATTGCAGTACTGCAGCTTTAACACTCTGTGCCACGGAGCTCTTGTAATAGCAAGAGAAACATCAAATAGACCTGTAACAGCAAAGAAAGGAAAGGTCCCTTGTGCAAGCACCAGTCGCTTCCGACTCTGGGGTGATGTTGCTTTCATGTTTTCACGGCAGACTTTTTACGGGGTGGTTTGCCATGGCCTTCCCCAGTCCTCTACACTTTCCCCCCAGCAAGCTGGGGACTCATTTTACCCACCTCGGAAGGATGGAAGGCTGAGTCAACCTTGAGCTGGCTACCTGAAAACCCACCTTCCGCCGGGGATCGAACTCAGGTCGTGAGCAGAGCTTAGTACTGCAGCTTTAACAGCCCTCCCTAGTTTTCTCATTTATTTTAAATTCTTCCTCTTCTGTTCTTCTGCTTTGAAAAAGAAAGGACCACAAAGATGCGGTTAGTGGCATTTTGGAGCTGGAAAGGGAACTGGAAGAGCCTGGAGGGTATCGGCAGACTGTTTTGTTTTACGAAGACACCTTTGGCAGGTAACAAAATCACACCTACAAAGGAAAAGGGGGAGGGGTCTAAGGAAACATTTCTGGATGCCAGTTTCCTCCCTGGTCATTCTCTTTCCTCTTTCTTCCAGGAGAATTATTTATTGGGTTTTTGTGTCGTCTGGTCTGGCAATAAGTATAGTTAAGATTAGATTAAAAAAAAACAGTTGGTAAGACCTGTGAATAGTGGCAAGTTATCATACAGATTACGAAAGAGTTAACCAACAGATGCAAGAACTGAGGGACTTAGCACGCGAGGTGAGATAAGAACCCAATATCTCTGTTAAGCCCTGAGGGTTCCATTGTCCTGAGTGTTGTAATTCAGCAGTTTCTTGTTCCAGCTACTTTAAGGTCTCCCATTGAGTGCCCTGGAAGGCTGAAATGTTTTCCTTCAGGTTTTTCAGTTTTGAGATTCTTGATGTCAGATTTGTGTCCATTTATCTTTTTGGCATAAACAGGGTTTCACCTGCTTGCCCTCTGGAGAAAGCTGAAGGGCATAGTGGGCATTTAATGGCTTATGGCATAGAGAATGTTAGAGGATGAATGAGCCTGAGATGGTGTAGTTAACATGAGGTCCGGTGATTGCATTGTGTTAACATGAGGTCCGGTGATTGCGTTGTGTTAACATGGGGTCCGGTGATTGTGTTGTGTTAACATGAGGTCCAGTGATTGCATTGTGTTAACATGAGGTCCGGTGATTGTGTTGTCTGGGTGTATGTGGGAGCAAAATTCACATCTGGGTTTATTGCAAGTTCTGCATGTCCAGTGTGCATGTTCAAATTCAATGTTGTATTATTGTGGGTGAGGAGTTGTTTAAGACAGAGGGGCTATTTGTGAGCAAGAAAAGGTTTGCCTACCCAGTACTTGTGAAAGAGAACTGTGAAAGAGCAGTAGTATGTGCGAAAAGGATCTAGGGGTCTTAGTGGATCATACGCTGAACATGAGTCAACAGTGCGATGCGGCGGCTAAAAAGGCAAATGCAATTTTGGGCTGTATCAACAGAAGTCTAGTGTCCAGATCACGTGATGTGATGGTATCACTTTACTCTGCTCTGATAAGACCTCACCTGGAGTATTATGTTCAGTTTTGGGCACCACATTTTAAGAAGGATATAGACAAGCTGGAACGGGTCCAGAGGAGGGCGACAAAGATGGCGAGGGGTCTGGAGACCGAGTCCTATGAGGAAAGGTTGAAGGAGCTGGGGATGTTTAGCCTGGAAAGGAGGCAGCTGAGAGGTGATAGGATCACCATCTTCAAATACTTGAAGGGCTGTCCTATAGAGGATGGGGTGGAATTGTTTTCTGTGGCCCCAGAAGGTCGAACCAGAACCAGTGGGTTGAAATTAAATCAAAAGAGTTTCTGGCTAAACATTAGGAAGAACTTCCTGACCGTTAGAGCGGTTCCTCAGTGGAACAGGCTTCCTCCTTGGGAGGTGGTGGGCTCTCCTTCCTTGGAGGTTTTTAAACAGAGGCCAGAGGCCCACCTGACAGCAATGCTGTGAATTTAGGGGGAGGTGTTTGTGAGTTTCCTGCCTGGTGTAGGGGGTTGGACTAGATGACCCCGGAGGTTCCTTACATCTCTATGATTCTTTGATTATCCAGTAGAGGTTGCAGGCTGCTGCTGACAGGGTCGGCATGTGGGGTTCTGCCACCCGAGGCAGAACCCTGATGCACGGCCCCCCCACCCCATGGTAGAAAATTTTTGCGTGCGCCAGAAGTGCCCAGAGGTGATGTCATCACGTCGGTCGCTGAAGTGCCGTTGTTTCTGGGCACTGAGGGGCAAGGGAGTTCCTCCGATCCTTCAACGCCCAGAAACAACGAGCTGCGCTTTCAGGTCTCGGCGTTCTCAGAGTCTGGAGAGCACCAAGGCCTGAAAGCACCGTTGTCTCTGGGCACTGAGGGGCCGGAGAAGTCCCTTTGGCCCCTCAGCATCCAGTCAGAGGCTCAGGGACAGCATAAGAGAGCCAGTTTGGTGTAGTGGTTAAGTGCACAGACTCTTATCTGGGAGAACCGGGTTTGATTCCCCACTCCTCCACTTGCACCTGCTGGAATGGCCTTGGGTCAGCCATAGCTCTGGCAGAGGTTGTCCGAGAAAGGGCAGCTGCTGGGAGAGCCCTCTCAGCCCAGATTGCCCTCCCCGTGACTGTTCAACTGGGGCGAGCGCTGGGGGTGGCCGGGTCCAGAAGACCACCACTAGCCCCGCAAGCCCGAGCCCGCCCGGCTCCGCAAGCTCCGGCGGCGCCACCCGCAAGAGGCCCGGCTCCCGCAGCACGAGAGTCAGAGAGAAGAGGTGGTAGACTCCTTCATTTCACCTTCCCAAGTAGCGGCCATGGTCACCACCCGTTCGCAAAAGAGGCGGGAGCTGGAAGGGCTCAGCAAGGAGAGAATGGCCGTAGAGAAGGAAAAGGAGGGGGGTGAGGAGAGTTCAAGCTAGCAGCAATGGAATACAGTATGGCTTTACCCAGGATGCTTTTCTCCTGAACCAGTGATTAGGTGCAGGCTTGACCAGAGTTATGAGCAGACTTGACACCACCCACCTCACGGGGTGTCTGTTGTGGGGGAGGAAGGGAAAGGAGATTGTGAGCTGCTCTGAGACTCTTCGGAGTGGAGGGCGGGATATAAATCCAGTATCTTCATCTACCTCACAGGGTGTCTGTTGTGGGGGAGGAAGGGAAAGGAGATTGTGAGCTGCTCTGAGACTCTTCGGAATGGAGGGCGGGATATAAATCCAATATCTTCATCTTCATAAGCGGGGAGGGGGCACATACACAAAAACTCCCTCTGCGGTAAATCTGGGGGTCTCAGATGGCTGCTGTTTGTTCAGGTGAGAACTGCTTCCTACCTGCAAACTGAGCCCCCAGGAAGATATTTCATCATCCATAGAGTTTCCAAGTCCAATTCAAGAAATATCTGGGAACTTTGGGGGTGCAGCCAAGAGCCATTGGGGGTGGAGCCAGGAGCAAGGGTGTGACAAGCAGAATTGAACTCCAAAGGGAGTTCTGGCCATCCCATTTAAAGGGACCGCACACCTTTTAAATGCCTTCCTTCCATAGGAAATAATGAAGGATAGGGGCACCGTATTTGGGGACTCATAGAATTGGACCCCCTGGTCCAATCTTTTTGAAATTTGGGGGGCATTTTGTGGAGAGGCACTGGATGCTATACTGAAAATTTGGTGCCTCTACCTCAAAAAACAGCCCCCCCCCAAGCCCCAGATACCAGCGAATCAATTCTCTATGATTTCCTATGGGAATAAGCTCCAGAGGGGATAATGGAGTACCCAGCAGACATTTCCCTCCCCCCCCCCGCTTTCTGATAACCCTGGAGTGGGGGGAGGGCCTCCAATCCGGGGGATCCCCTGCCCCCACCTGGGGATTGGCAACCCTAGCCATCCGCCATTTCTTGGATTGCGCTTTGTGGTCTTATTCCTCAGGCTCCTCAAAGTGTCTGGCTGGCTACGGAGCATCGATTGTCCCGAAGGTCAGGGCTGGGGAGAGCACCGCCCGCCAAGAATATCCTCTCGTGCAAACGCCAAACTTGCTGCCACGATGCAAAACCCCCCAGTTCCTCCTTGACTCTCTCAACTGCTCCAATCCGGATACAAGTTCAAGAGACTTAAGGAACTTTGCAAAATTAGGTTCTTGTTTCCGCAGGAAACCATGCCGAGCTTTGGGGGAAAGAGGGAAGCCAGGGGAAGTGGCCTGTGCACCGTGGCAACCCGGCCACGATCCGGCCGGGCTACAAGAGCAAAGCCTGTTTCTCAGGGATGCAGGGAACAATGGACACTTCTCTGGGGAAGTCCAGCCACGACCAGGAAGACATAAAGGTAACTAACTTTCTTACCATTCGAGCGTTTGCAAGTAAAACTCAGACCTCAGAGGCAAACTGCTGCCCCCTCCCCCCCACCAATGGGGGTGGCCAGCCTCTTGCAGGGGGGGCGGGCTGGAGATCTCATGGAATTACGACTGATCCCAAGCATTGTTCTCTCCAAGCTGAGTTAGCGTGAGCTAGCTCACGGTTTTTTAGCCTCTAGCTCACACATTTTTGTCTTCGCTCAGGAAGGAGGACCCCAGAACACAATAGCTGATGCAGTAGCTCACGACTCTAAGGCCAGCCACTCACCACTTTGATGCCAGTAGCTCACAAAGTAGAAGCCCTCCCCCTGTTGCCCCCCCAAGCACTAAGAATACAGAGTATCCCTGCTCCAGACATAGAGTTCCATCTAAACCTTGTGGCTTATAGCCACTGAGGGACCTTTGCTCCATATGTTTATCCAATTCACTCTTGAAGCCATCTATGCTTGTGGCCGCCGCCACCTCCTGTGGCAGTGAATTCCATGTGTTAATCACCCTTTGGGTGAAGAAGGACTTCCTTTTATCCGTTCTAATCCGACTGCTCAGCAATTTCATTGAGTGGCCATAAGTTCTCGTATTATAAGAAAGGGAGAAAAGCACTTCTTTCTCTGCCTTCTCCATCCCGTGCATAATCTTCTCAACTTCGATCATGTCACCCCTCAGTCGACGATTCTCCAAGCTAAAGAGCCCCAAGAGTTTTAACCTTTCCTCATAGGGAAAGGTTAAAATGCTTGGGGCTTTTTAGCTTAGAGAAACGTCGACTGAGGGGTGACATGATCGAAGTTCACCACTGAAAGTAGTCAATTTCGCCACGGGAAACTGATCTCTGTTGTCCGGAAATCCATCGTAATTCCGGGAGATCTCCAGGCCCCACCTGAAGATTTGGCAACTGAAGTGAGAATCACAGTAGGGAGGGAGGGAGAAGAAGGCAGAGCCTTCGTGAAGGAACTGTTCGTATTATTCTCTTAAACTACTAATATTCCAAAAATACAGAACGTCAAAACACAGAATACAAAACAGAAGGCTGGACATCACAGCAGCTCCGCTTACAGTTCAAAGTATTGAAAAAATAAATGTCTTCCTTCCTCTTCCTGCGATGAATGTCTGTATCTCCTGTAATGCAAGAAAAAACTTCCAAAAGGACACCAGCCTCTGTCCACTCTCAAATGCAATCCACAAACTTTTCTTCACGTAGCTGATAGCGAAACGGGCATTTCTGCAATGTTTCCAACCGCACTTTCGCCAAAAGCTTCCTCTAAGCTCCGTATTCAAGACAAGGCTTTTTTTTTTCCCAGCTCCAGACTTCAGCTCTTACATTTTCGATAGATTCCAAGCATATCTGCTGTATCTGCTGTTCATTTCTATGCGGGTGACCTTTGTGCAGAAAGAAGAGTGGGTCTAAGGCTCCGAGGTGACCTTGGGAGGTCCCGTTTTGACAAAGAAACCAATTAGCCTTGCATGTGGCTTTCTTCCACATTTACTCTCAGATCAGCACTGACAAGACCCAAGGCCCAGTCTCGGGCGGTGTGTCCATAGGTCTCTCACTTCCTCCTTTTTTCTGGCAAGCTCATCCAGTTGAGCTCGTCCCACTTGGGGTGGTGGTTGTGGAAGAAAACAGCTCTGCTTCTTATCTCAATTGGGCTTCTGTCCCTCTCTTTAGCCTTCGAAGTGTCCGGAGGAGGACTCCTGGAGAGCTCAGCAGGCCGAGTCCAGGAGCGAAGGGATGGCGATGGCTTCTTACAAAGTCCGGGTGGCCACCGGGAACTTCTGGGGCTCGGGCACCTTCAGTTCCATCTCCATCACCTTGGTGGGCTCCAAAGGGCAGAGCCCGAAACAGCCGCTGAACAACGTGGGGAAGGATTTCATCCCAGGAGCGGTAAGAATCTTTGGGGAGGGACGGTGGCTCAGTGGTAGAGCATCTGCTTGGTAAGCAGGAGGTCCCAGGTCCAATCCCCGGCATCTCCAACTAAAAAGGGTCCAGGCAAGTAGGTGTGGAAAACCTCAGCTTGAGACCCTGGAGAGCCGCTGCCAGTCTGAGTAGTCAAGACTGACTTTGATGGACCCAGGGTCTGATTCAGTAGAAGCCAGCTTCATATGTTCATATGTTCACCAGGAATGAAAGCAACTTTAAGGGAGGGATGGTGGCTCAGTGGCAGAGCATCTTCTTGGTAAGCAGAAGGTCCCAGGTTCAATCCCCGGCATCTCCAACTAAAAAGGGTCCAGGCAAGTAGGCATGAAAAACTTCAGCTTGAGACCCTGGAGAGCCGCTGCCAGTCTGAGTAGACAAGACTGATTTTGATGGACCCAGGGTCTGATTCAGTAGAAGCCAGCTTCATATGTTCACCAGGAATGAAAGCAACTTTAAGGAAGGGACGGTGGCTCAGTGGCAGGGCATCTGCTTGGTAAGCAGAAGGTCCCAGGTTCAATCCCCGGCATCTCCAACTAAAAAAGGTCCAGGCAAGTAGGCATGAAAAACTTCAGCTTGAGACCCTGGAGAGCCGCTGCCAGTCTGAGTAGACAAGACTGACTTTGATGGACCGAGGGCCTGATTCAGTAGAAGGCAGCTTCATATGTCCATATATGTTCAAGAATCAGGGTGGAAGGTGGGGAGGTGGTCTTGATGCTTGAGATGAGAGCCTTCACCAGGGATCCATTCGTGGCAAGGTCTGCAGCGTTTTGAAGAGAGGCACCTTGGGCCAGATCCACAAATGCCGTTCCAAGCGCTTCTCAGCTTCTGTCAGGCTGCATGTGTGAAAGGCAGAGTGATGCTCAAAATGTGCTTGTTTCAAGGTTTTTACAATTAACGTTGGGTGCTGTCCATTTGCAACTGACTCGTGGTGACCTCAGAACATTGTGGTTTTTAATGCAGAAGGGGTGGCTTGCCATTAGGGTTGCCAATCCCCAGGTGGGGGCAGGGGATCCCTGGTTTGGAGGCCCTCCCCTCGCTTCAGGGTTATCAGAAAGCAGGGGGCGGGGAGGAAATATCCGCAGGGCACCCTATTATTCCGTATGGAGATCTATTCCCATAGGGCAGGGGTGGCCAACGGTAGCTCTCCAGATGTTTTTTGCCTACAACTCCCATAAGCCCCATCCATCTGGCTGGGGCTGATGGGAGTTGTAGGCAAAAAACATCTGGAGAGCTACCGTTGGCCACCCCAGCCATAGGATATAATGGAGAATTGATCTGTGAGTATCTGGGGCTCTGGGGGGCTGTTTTTTGAGGTAGATGCACCAAATTTGCAGCATAGTGTCTGGTGTCTCTCCTCAAAAGATCCTCCAAGTTTCAAAAGGATTGGACCAGGGGGTCCAATTCTATGAGCCCCCAAAGAAAGTGCCAATATCCTTCATTGTTTCCAATGGAGGGAAGGCATTTCAAAGGCGTGCGGTCCTTTTCAATGTGATGGCCAGAACTCCCTTCGGAGTTCGTTTGTGCTTCTCACACCCTTGCTCCTGGCTGCACCCCCAAGGTCTCCTGGCTCCGCCCCCAAAGTCCCCATGTATTTCTTGAATTGGACTTGGCCTCTGCCTAGCAATTAAGGTTGCCATCTCCAGGCTGGGAAATAGCAGGAGATTTGGGGGGTGGAGCCTGATAAGGGGCTTTAATGGGGCATAATGCTATTGAGTCCACCCTCCGAAGGAACCACTTCCGCCAGGAGATCTCTCACAGGCTGGCAATCTTCTAGCCCAGGGGTGGCCAACAGTAGCTCTCCAGATGTTTTTTTTGCCTACAACTCCCATCAGCCCCAGCCAGAATGGCCAATGGCTGGGGCTGATGGGAGTTGTAGGCAAAAAAAACACTTGGAGAGCTACCGGTGGCCTCCCCTCTAGCTAATCTGTACTCCCTGGGTCCAGGAACTAACCACGGCTGACCCTGCTTAGCGCCCAAACCTGGACAAGCTTCGGCCCAACCTGGCCCTATAGCAGCCCTTGGAAGGAGGATTTCCAGTAGCATTTCAGCTTCTTGTGCATTTTGGAGCTTGCTATATATACTCACACATATTTTAGCCACTGTGTGACACAGAGTGTTGGACTGGATGGGCCATTGGCCTGATCCAACAGGGCTTCTCTTCTGTTCTTATGTGACACAGAGTGTTGGACTGGATGGGCCACTGGCCTGATCCAACATGGCTTCTCTTCTGTTCTTATGTGACACAGAATGTTGGACTGGAGGGGCCATTGGCCTGAACCAACAGGGCTTCTCTTCTGTTCTTATGTGACACAGAGTGTTGGACTGGAGGGGCCATTGGCCTGATCCAACAGGGCTTCTCTTCTGTTCTTATGTGACACAGAGTGTTGGACTGGAGGGGCCATTGGCCTGATCCAACAGGGCTTCTCTTATGTCCTTATGTGACACAGAGTGTTGGACTGGATGGGCCTTTGGCCTGATCCAACATGGCTTCTCTTCTGTTCTTATGTGACACAGAGTGTTGGACTGGAGGGGCCATTGGCCTGATACAACATGGCTTCTCTTATGTCCTTATGTGACACAGAGTGTTGGACTGGAGGGGCCATTGGCCTGATCCAACATGGCTTCTCTTATGTCCTTATGTGACACAGAGTGTTGGACTGGATGGGCCTTTGGCCTGATCCAACATGGCTTCTCTTATGTTCTTATGTGACACAGAGTGCTGGACTGGATGGGCCACTGGCCTGATCCAACATGGCTTCTCTTACGTTCTTATATGCTGAGTCCAGTAGCACCATAGAGAAGGAGCTTTGACACTCGATAGCTCACTCTCCAAAAATCTTGGGGGGGTCTCTAACGCTCCTGAACTTGAATCTAGCTCTTCTTATGCAGACCAACACAGCTGCCCTCCAAGTGTGACTTGCAGACAGAAATGTTCTCTCTTCTTTTGCCTTCCAGTTTGCTGTTGTAGTTAAGTGCGCAGACTCTTATCTGGGACAACTGGTTTCCATTCCCCACTCCTCCACTTGCAGCTGCTGGAATGGCCTTGGGTCAGCGAGAGCTCTCGTAAGAGTTGTCCTTAAAAGGGCAGTCTCTGGGAGAGCTCTCTCAGCCCCACCTACCTTACAAGGTGTCTGTTGTGGGGGAGGAAGCTAAAAGAGATTGTGAGCCACTCTGAGATTCGGAGTGGAGGGTGGGATATAAATCCAATAACAACATCATCATCATCATCATCATCTTCTTCTTCTTCTTCTTCTTCTTCTTCTTCTTCTTCTTCTTCTTCTTCTTCTTCTTCTTCTTCTTCTTCTTCTTCTTCCCATCTTTCTCACATAGACATGTGGGGGCAGCTTGTTTGACCTCTTAGTCTTTGCTTCCTGATGGGGAAACTTCTGTGGTTTCCCTTGCACATATTTTCCTTGTCAGGTGGCTGGTGAAACTGTCTGCCTTCCGCACCGCCCAGCCTTCTTAGGAGCAGAAGCAGTAGGAGTGGAAAGGAAATGGGGCTGGGGGAGCAAGCTAGAAGAGGGGTCCCCAACTTTTTGGAGCCTGTGGGCACCTTTGGAATTTGAATGCAGGGTGCTGGGTGCCACTACAAAATGTCTGCTGCAGGACGTGGAGCCAGCCACAAAATGGTCGCCATGGAAGGCAGAGCCACACACACACTGAAGAAATTCAAGTGTAGGGGACAAGGGGACTAATTTTTTAAATTATGTATCGAGAAAGAGGAGAGTGAAAATAAAACCAATGCTGCCCCGTGGCGCAGAGTGTTAAAGTTGCCGTACTGCAGTCCTAAGCTCTGCTCACGACCTGAGTTCGATCCCCGGCGGAAGCTGGGTTTTCAGGTAGCCGTCTCAAGGTTGACTCAGTCATCCATCCTTCTGAGGTCAGTAAAATGAGTACCCAGCTTGCTGGGGGGAAAGCGTAGATAACTGGGGAAGGCCATGGCAAACCACCCCGCAAAAAGGTCTGCCGTGAAAACGTTGTGAAAGCAACGTCACCCCAGAGTTGGAAACGACTGGTGCTTGCACAGGGGACCTTTCCTTTCCTGTCATGGCAGTTGCCACCAAAACTGTTGTGTCTTGCATTTCAGTCCTGAAGTTACAACACAGCAAACGCTACAGAGGTGACCAATGGAAGTCCACTGCTCCCCGATGTAGCTCGCTAATACGCTCCGCCAATCAAGATCTGTGGCGGGAAGTTTAACTGGCCAGGATCGGACCTGGCCAGACGGAGGGTTGTTCCGGGGTATGTATATAATCGGGACCCGGCCCGCGTTTGCGTGCCTTGTGATGTACTCGCTAATAAAGCATGTTGTCTTCAACATGTCTCGTCACTCAGTACATTACAAAAACAATGTTTTTCTCAGGCACCTGTTATCAGGTCCATTCAGCAGAGACAAGCTGGCTCAAAACAGCAGCCGTGTATTTGCAAGGAGACAGCTCCAAAAACCAACATCTTCAGCTGGCATACAAAACTGGACACTGAAACAAGAGCTCCGCCAAATAGCACCAAACTAAATCACACAGATATTACAGGAGGAGCAGACTGTTCCATTACGTACATACGTATATACCAGGGGTGGGCAAACTTGCTTAACGTAAGAGCCACATAGAATAAACGCCAAATGTTTGAAAGCTGTAAGATACGAATGTTAGATGTTTGAGGGCAGACAGGAAGGAAGGAAGGAAGGAAGGAAGGAAGGAAGGAAGGAAGGAAGGAAGGAAGGAAGGAAGGAAGGAAGGAAGGAGACTACAAATTTGTACCCTGCCCTTCTCTCTGAATCAGAGACTCAGAATGACTTACAATCTCCTATATCTTCTCCCCCCACAACAGACACCCTGTGAGGTGTGTGGGGCTGAGAAGGCTCTCACAGCAACTGTCCTTTCAAGGACAGCTTCTGCGATAGCTATGGCTGACCCAAGGCCATTCCAGCAGCTGCAAGTGGAGGAGTGGGGAATCAAACCCGGTTCTCCCAGATAAGAGAGCTCTGGCTGACCCAAGGCCATTCCAGCAGCTGCAAGGGGAGGAGTGGGGAATCAAACCCGGTTCTCCCAGATAAGAGAGCTCTGGCTGACCCAAGGCCATTCCAGCAGGTGCAAGTGGAGGAGTGGGGAATCAAACCCGGTTCTCCCAGATAAGAGAGCTCTGGCTGACCCAAGGCCATTCCAGCAGGTGCAAGTGGAGGAGTGGGGAATCAAACCCGGTTCTCCCAGATAAGAGAGCTATGGCTGACCCAAGGCCATTCCAGCAGGTGCAAGTGGAGGAGTGGGGAATCAAACCCGGTTCTCCCAGATAAGAGAGCTCTGGCTGACCCAAGGCCACTCCAGCAGGTGCAAGTGGAGGAGTGGGGAATCCAACCCGGTTCTCCCAGATAAGAGAGCTCTGGCTGACCCAAGGCCATTCCAGGAGGTGCAAGTGGAGGAGTGGGGAATCAAACCTGGTTCTCCCAGATAAGAGAGCTATGGTTGACCCAAGGCCATTCCAGCAGGTGCAAGTGGAGGAGTGGGGAATCAAACCTGGTTCTCCCAGATAAGAGAGCTATGGTTGACCCAAGGCCATTCCAGCAGGTGCAAGTGGAGGAGTGGGGAATCAAACCTGGTTCTCCCAGATAAGAGAGCTATGGTTGACCCAAGGCCATTCCAGCAGGTGCAAGTGGAGGAGTGGGGAATCAAACCTGGTTCTCCCAGATTAGAGAGCTCTGGCTGACCCAAGGCCATTCCAGCAGCTGCAAGTGGAGGAGTGGGGAATCAAACCTGGTTCTCCCAGATAAGAGAGCTCTGGCTGACCCAAGGCCATTCCAGCAAGTGCAAGTGGAGGAGTGGAGAATCAAACCCGGTTCTCCCAGATAAGAGAGCTCTGGCTGACCCAAGGCCATTCCAGGAGGTGCAAGTGGAGGAGTGGGGAATCAAACCCGGTTCTCCCAGATAAGAGTCTGTGCACAACCACTGCACCAAACTGGTTCTCAGGAAGGAAGGAAGGAAGGAAGGAAGGAAGGAAGGAAGGAAGGAAGGTAGGTAGGTAGGTGGGGGAAGGGAGGGAGAGATGGAAAGAAAGCAACTTTAAATGCATTCTCCAAGCTGCTGGATGGCTTGGCTTGGAGAAGTGATTTAAAGTGCGAAATGCCTTCTCCGAGCGAGCTGATGAAGCAGCAGGGGCTTTAAGAGCCACACAATCTGTGTGAAGAGCCACATCCTGAGCCGCTGCTTGGCCACCTCTGATATATGCATGCAAGAAGTATACCCCATGCACCAACAATCAGATCTTCAGTGGCCAATCAGACACCCCATCTGGCCCCACTCACTTCCTAAAAACCCAAGGTGGGTGCCAGGAAAGGTGGTGGCGGGCACCCACAGGCATGATTTTGGGGAGCTAGAAGGACGTCTGATTGCCCTGAAACGCTCTGTTGAGCTGATTTGAGGTACGGAAGGATTTCTCCTCGCTTTGGGCACAGTGTCCCTCCCTGTGCCCAGAGCAAAATGGACCAGGTGCTGCCGCGCACTGCATTGAGCGGGGGGTCTTTCCTCTCTCCAGGTGGACGAGTACGAGGTGTCCAGTGACCGAGACCTGGGCCCGCTTCTGATGATCCGTCTCCACAAGGAGCCTTACCTGTTCTTCCCTGAGGACAGCTGGTACTGCAACTTCATCCAGCTGACAAGCCCGCAAGGAGAGATTTACCGTTTCCCCTGCTACCAGTGGGTCGAGGGGCACCGCACCCTGGAGCTGAGGGAAGGCACAGGTGAGAGAGGCTGACCGCTCTTCCCGTTTCTCCCACCCGGCCCCCTCACCCAGGGCAGCAGCCTAGGCTGGATGTAGGTTGGATTCCGAAATACCCAGAGATTGAAGGGTGGAGCCTGTGAAGGGAGAGGCCTTGGTAGGGGATGACTTCAGGCAGCCCACCTTCCCAAGCAGCACGTTTCTCCAGGATCATGAATACATAAATAAGTGATTTATGCAGTCTGGACATCGGCTGTAATCTCCGGCCCCCAGTTGGAGGCAGGCAACTTTCGCTGGACAATAGACCTTTTCCACCCGCATCAAAGGATTTTTAGGTGGTCTCTTTCCATTCCAGGTTGATCCAGGGCCCACGTATTTGAAGGATCATCTTTGGGTTGCTAATCTCCAGGTGGTGGTTGGAGATCTCCTAGGATTACAACTGATCTCCGGGTCACTTAGGAAGTATAAATCCATTCTCTTCCTCTTCTTCTCCTCCTCTTCTTCTTTCTTCTTCCTCCTCCTCCTTTTCTTCTTCTTCTTCTTCCTCCTCTTCTTCTTCCTCCTCTTCTTCTTCCTCCTCCTTTTCTTTCTTCTCCCTCTTCTTCCTCTTCCTCCTCCTCTTCTTCCTCCTCTTCTTCTTCCTCCTCCTTTTCTTTCTTCTACCTCTACCTCTTCCTCCTCTTCTTCCTCTTCTTCCTCCTCTTCTTCTTCCTCCTCTTCTTCCTCCTCCTCTTTTTCTTCCTCCTCCTTTTCTCCCTCTTCTTCCTCCTCCTTTTCTTCTCCCTCTTCTTCCTCCTCCTCTTCTCCTTCTTCCCCCTCTTCTTCTTCCTCCTCCTTTTCTTTCTTCTCCCTCTTCTCCCTCCTCTTCTTCTTCCTCCTCCTCCTCTTCTTCTTTCTTCTTCCTCCTCCTTTTCTCCCTCTTCTTCCTCCTCCTTTTCTTCTCCCTCTTCTTCCTCCTCCTCTTCTCCTTCTTCCCCCTCTTCTTCTTCCTCCTCCTTTTCTTTCTTCTCCCTCTTCTCCCTCCTCTTCTTCTTCCTCCTCCTCCTCTTCTTCTTTCTTCTTCCTCTTCTTCTTTCTTTCTCCTCTTCTTCTTCCTCCTCTTCTTCTTTCCACAAGGGCAGGTTCCATCAGAGTAGGGCCTATTTAAAAGTTTCCTTTGCAAAACCAGGGTAGGTAGAATGCTCAGACTTGCAAACAAAAGGCTCTGCATAACATGATACGGTAAGGTAGCGCATATAGTGGGGGGGTCAGGGGCCCCCGCCTTGAAGCTCTTCAGGAGCTGCTGCAGGGCCTACCTCTTTGTCAGGGCGGCAGGGATCTTTTAAGAGGAGTGAAGGGAGAGTTGTGGGGTTGGCTGTTTTATTGTGGTCAGGGCCCACCTAGACTGTCTGGCACCCTATGCAAGGCTAACTTCTAGCACCCCCCCCCCCGGAACTGATAACGTCACAGAGTCACATGGGGGTGGTGGTGCCAATTTGGCACCCCCAGAAGTCTGGCACCCAGGCAATCACCTAGGCCCAGCCCTGACTGTGGTGTTTTTAAATGGAAAATGTTTTGAACAATTATTGTAAGCCCTCCTTGCCCATGAGGAAAAGTAAGATACAAACATTTGGGAGGGATGGTGGCTCAGTGGCAGAGCATCTGCTTGGTAAGCAGAAGGTCCCAGGTTCAATCCCCGGCATCTCCAACTAAAAAGGGTCCAGGCAAAGAGGCGTGAAAAACCTCAGCTGAAGACCCTGAAGAGCCACTGCTGGTCAGTGGTCGAGCATCTGCTTGGGAAGCAGAAGGTCCCAGGTTCAACCCCCGGCATCTCCAACTAAAAAGGGTCCAGGCAAAGAGGCGTGAAAAACCTCAGCTTGAGACTCTGGAGAGCCACTGCTGGTCAGGGGAGGGATGGTGGCTCAGCGGTCGAGCATCTGCTTGGGAAGCAGAAGGTCCCAGGTTCAATCCCCGGCATCTCCCAACTAAAAAGGGTCCAGGCAAGTAGGTGTGAAAAACTTCAGCTTGAGACCCTGGAGAGCTGCTGCCAGTCTGAGTAGACAAGACTGACTTTGATGGACCAAGGGTCTGATTCAGTATGAGGCAGCTTCATATGTTCATATTTAATTTTTAAAGCCTTTTTTCCACATCAGGTGAGGATTGGCTGGCGGGCGGATGGGTACTACTACTATGATGAGCATTTCGGATGCAGACTCTCTAAAAAGATAAGCAACCGATTCCACTCCTCTTGCTTCTTCCTTTCTAGGCAGACTGGCTTGTGAGGATGCAGAAAGCCCGTTGCTTCAGCGACACCGGCTAGAGGAGGTGAAGGTGCGGCAAGACTGTTACAGGTGTGACCTGCCGCTTGACTCATTTACAGCCGGCAGTCTTTTCCTGGCTCCGTGCCTGGTCTTTGTCTCCTAAGACAAAGCCTGGCTTTGATTTCATCTGAGAACAGTTGTTGTCACGAAAGGATCTCAAGCTATAGTTTGCTCACCAAAATTTAGGGTTGCCAGACTGCAGATGGCGGGGAGGAGGAGAAACAGACACTGCCTTCGTGACTGAAATGTTTACGCAGTACTCTGAAAGGGCTATAACATCGATTAGTAGCGTGAAACAAAGCACAAAATACAAAAATACAGAACTTCAAGACACAGAATACAAAAGGGAAGGTGGGAGACCACAATAGCAACATTTACAGTTGAAAAAGATAAGAACGTAAGAGAGGCCATGTTGGATCAGGCCAATGACCCATTCAGTCCAACACTCTGTGTCACATAAGAACATAAGAGGAGCCATGTTGGATCAGGCCAGTGGCCCATCCAGTCCAACACTCTGTGTCACATAAGGACATAAGAGAAGCCATGCTGGATCAGGCCAATGGCCCATCCAGTGCAACACTCTGTGTCACACAGTGGCCAACACTCTGGGTCACATAAGAACATAAGAGAAGCCCTGTTGGATCAGGCCAAGGGTCCATCCAGTCCAACACTTTGTGTCACATAAGAACATAAGAGAAGCCATGTTGGATCAGGCCAATGGCCCATCCAGTCCAACACTCTGTGTCACACAGTGGCCAAATTATATGTGTGTGTGTATACACACAAACACACATACATACATACACACACACACACACATATATACTGTGGCTAATAGCCACTGATGGACCTCTGCTCCATATTTTTATCCAATCCCCTCTTAAAGCTGGCTACGCTTGTAACTGCCACCACCTCCTGTGGCAGTGAATTCCATGTGTTGCTCACCCTTTGGGTGAAGAAGGACTTTCTTCTATCCGTTTTAACCTGACTGCTCAGTGATTTCATGGAGTGCCCACGAGTTCTTGTATTGTGAGAAAGGGAGAAAAGGACTTCTTTCTCTACTTTCTCCATCCCATGCATCATCTTGTAAACCTCTCTCATGTCACCCCACAGTCGACGTTTCTCCAAGCTAAAGTGCCCCAAGCGTTTTAACATTTCTTCATAGGGAAAGTGTTCCAAACCTTTAATCATTCTAGTTGCCCTTTTTTGCACTTTTTCCAATGCTATAATATCCTTTTTGAGGTGCGTTTCTCTTCCAGCATAGGGTGCGCCATAAAGTATTACAAAAGTATTACAAAAGATGTCCAAGCTCTTGGAGGATTGGCTACATCAGGGGTGTGTGGCCTAATATGCAAAGGAGCTCCTGCTAGAATTCCACCCCTGCTGGGCCGTCAGATCCAGGGGAGAGGAGAATTAGCTTGTGGCAGATGTCCAACCAAAGAAGAGGAAGAGGCCGAGCTGGCCAGACCCTGAGGCAGCGTTACTCCGAGGGGAGGGAGGGAGGAAGTTCATCTTTCCCGCAGTATTGGAAAGGCAGAAGTGGTAAGTTTTGGGGGCTTTCAGGAACTCAGAAGGCGAAAGGTTTTGAATTTGCAACTCTTTTAAAAACCTGACAACAGAGGCCCACTTTCCGGGCATGGGGATATAGTTTCTAAAATTCTGCATTCAGTCCCATCTGGAGGGATTACTGCCCAGGCAGAGTTTCACACACACACACACACACACACCCTCTTGCAGTGAGAATTCAGACTCAAAGTTAATTTGTTTGTCTTTTTGTAAAAGCCAAACTCCAATTTTTCAAACAGTTGGGCAGAATTTGGTCCGGGAATCCCGCAGTGCCTGGCTGTGGAGAGCATCGAGGAGATGGATACCAACATGAAGTTTTCCTTCACCAAGCTCAGCACCTTCCTGCTACGTTCCAAGCTCACGTGAGTTCTTTGTGCCCGGACTGTAAATGAGACAACATCGCACACTGGCCGCTCTAGGAGCTTCCAGAGAAACTCTATGGTTTTCCCCGGACGCTCTAGCTATTTGGGAGGTGTAATGTACTGAGTGACGAGACGTGTTGAAGGCAACATACTTTCTTGGCGAGTACATCACAAGGCGAGGAAACACGGGCCGGGTCCCGATTATATACATACCCCGGAACAACCCTCCGTCTGGCCATGTCCAATCCTGGCCAGTTAAACTTCCCGCCACAGATCTTGATTGGCGGAGCGTATTAGCGAGCTACCTCCGGGGACCAGTGGGCTTCCACTGGTCGCCTCTGCAGCGTTCGCTGTGTTGTAGCTTCAGGACTGAAATGCAAGACATAACAGGAGGGGAAACTCACAAATTGCTAGAGCGTCCAGGAAAACCATAACATTTCCCCAGAAGCTTCTAGAGCAGCTGGTGCGTGACATCGCCAGCGTGATGACATCCCTTGTGAGTGGTGTCGCCGCGCCGCGCATGCAAAAACAGTCCCCCACCGAAGGCTGCGGGCAACTTGGCAACCCTAGCTGATCTGTGGGTGGTGCCTTCGCAAACAGGATCGACAGTGGGATCGCTGTGCTTCTCTGCACTGAGACTTAGCAGTCTCAAGAAGCTGAGTCAAAGTTCGCTCAAGCAGGACGGGGAACTTTTCCGTCACCTTCAGCACACCAGGGTGAATTTCCGCAGTGGTCAGAAGCGAAACCGACTGACCGACCGCATTCCTAGCAAGCGGCTTCTGGCCTCTGCTTGAGCCGTTCCCGAATTTCTCCTTTGCCCTTCAGCCGTGAACCAATAGGGTTGTCAATCCCCAGGTGAGGGCAGGGGATCCCCCCGTTTGGAGGCCCTCCCCCCTCGCTTCAGGGTTATCAGCAAGTGGTGATGGGGGTGTTGAACGCTCATTATTTATACTCTACAAAGACCGATCCCCATAGGGTAGAATGGGTAATCAATCTGTGGGGTTCTGGAGGGGCTATTTTGAGGTAAAGGCACCAAAGTTTCAGCTTAGCATCAGGTGCCTCTCAAAAAAAAAAAAATCAAATTTCCAAAAGATCGGACCAGGGAGTCCAATTCTATGAGCCCCCAAAGAAGGTGCCTCTATAATGCCCAAGGAAGGAAAGGCATTTAAAAGGACCTTTAAATGTGATGACCAGCATTCCCTTCAGAGTTCAATCGTTCTTGTCACACCCTGGCTCCTGGCTCCACCCCCCAAGGTCCCCAGATATTTCCTGAGTTGGACCTGGCAACCCTATGAACCAAAGTTCTCTCAACCGCTTCCTGTTTCCACTTCAGGAAGGTAGAGATGAAGCTGAAGGGCCTCTTGGGCTGCCAGCAGTCCTGGAAGAAGATGGAGGACATTCGCCGGGTTTTCTGGTTCAACAGAACTCAAGTTTCAGGTCTGTAGCTCTTCAGTCAGGCATCAGGGAAGTTAGTTTTGAAAGCTTTGCTCCAGACTTATGGCCGCCTGTAGGGTTTTCAAGGCAAGGTGTGGCCAGCGGTGGTTTATCTGCCTTTGTTCAGCCATTCTGGACTTCCATGGTGGTTTTCCGTACAGGTACCCACCAGGCCCCAACCCTGCTTAGCTTTCAAGATCCGATGAGATCAGGCTAGTCTGGGCCATCCAAGCCAGGGCAGCAGCTGGCTGAAGAAGTCCTTTTAAAAGATGTGACATTTCTAACCCCAGAATACGTTGCCGATCACTGGATGGATGATGCCTTCTTCGGCTACCAGTACCTCAACGGGGTCAACCCTGTGGTGATCCACAACTGCCCAGAGATGCCCGCCAACTTCCCCGTCACCCAGGAGATGGTGGCCACCTCACTGGCCGAAGGGACATCCCTTGAGCTGGAGCTGCAGGTAACCTTTCTGAAATCAGACACGGGTGCATCTCTCTGTTGCATAACTGTGCCCGATTCCCCACTAGCCTTACCCCACTCTCACGCTCCTCTTCTCCGCAGGGCTTCCCTCGGATATCGCACAAGTCGCCCCGGGGCGGAGACTAGCTTCGCCTTTTTTGTGCGGCAATCAGAACCCGGTTTTCAGAGGACCTCGTTTGCTGTGCGAAAGAGGCGGAGTGAGTTGCAGCCTAAGGGCAGCTTGTGTGAAATCCGACGGAAGTCCTGCAGAGAAGAGAAGAAGAAGAAGATATTGGATTTGTATCCCGCCCTCCACTCTGAAGAGTCTCAGAGAGGCTCACAATCTCCTTTCCCTTCCTCCCCCATAACAGACACCCTGTGAGGTAGATGAAGATACTGGATTTATATCCCGCCCTCCAATCCAAAGAGTCTCAGAGCGGCTCACAATCTCCTTTACCTTCCGCCCCCACAACAGACACCCTGTGAGGTAGATGAAGATACTGGATTTATATCCCGCCCTCCACTCCGAAGAGTCTCAGAGCGGCTCACCATCTCCTTTACCTTCCGCCCCCACAACAGACACCCTGTGAGGTAGATGAAGATATTGGATTTATATCCCACCCTCCACTCCGAAGAGTCTCAGAGCGGCTCACAATCTCCTTTCCCTCCCCCCCCCCCCACAACAGACACCCTGTGAGGTAGATGAAGATACTGGATTTATATCCCGCCCTCCACTCCAAAGAGTCTCAGAGCGGCTCACAATCTCCTTTACCTTCCGCCCCCACAACAGACACCCTGTGAGGTAGATGAAGATACTGGATTTATATCCCGCCCTCCACTCCAAAGAGTCTCAGAGCGGCTCACAATCTCCTTTACCTTCCGCCCCCACAACAGACACCCTGTGAGGTAGATGAAGATACTGGATTTATATCCCGCCCTCCACTCCGAAGAGTCTCAGAGCGGCTCACCATCTCCTTTACCTTCCGCCCCCACAACAGACACCCTGTGAGGTAGATGAAGATATTGGATTTATATCCCGCCCTCCACTCCGGAGAGTCTCAGAGCAGTTCACAATCTCCTTTACCTTCCTCCCCCACAACCGACACCCTGTGAGGTAGATGAAGATATTGGATTTATATCCCTCCCTCCACTCCGAAGAGTCTCAGAGCGGCTCACCATCTCCTTTCCCTTCCCCCACAACAGACACCCTGTGAGGTAGATGAAGATACTGGATTTATATCCCGCCCTCCACTCCGAAGAGTCTCAGAGCGGCTCACCATCTCCTTTCCCTTCCTCCCCCACAACAGACACCCTGTGAGGTAGATGAAGATACTGGATTTATATCCCGCCCTCCACTCCGAAGAGTCTCAGAGCGGCTCACCATCTCCTTTCCCTTCCTCCCCCACAACAGACACCCTGTGAGGTAGATGAAGATACTGGATTTATATCCCGCCCTCCACTCCGAAGAGTCTCAGAGCGGCTCACCATCTCCTTTCCCTTCCGCCCCCACAACAGACACCCTGTGAGGTAGATGAAGATACTGGATTTATATCCCGCTCTCCACTCCGAAGAGTCTCAGAGCGGCTCACCATCTCCTTTCCCTTCCTCCCCCACAACAGACACCCTGTGAGGTAGATGAAGATATTGGATTTATATCCCGCCCTCCACTCCAAAGAGTCTCAGAGCAGCTCACAATCTCCTTTCCCTTCCTCCCCCACAACAGACACCCCGTGAGGTAGATGAAGATATAGGATTTATATCCCGCCCTCCACTCCAAAGAGTCTCAGAGCGGCTCACAATCTCCTTTCCCTTCCCCCCCCCCACAACAGACACCCTGTGAGGTAGATGAAGATACTGGATTTATATCCCGCCCTCCACTCCGAAGAGTCTCAGAGCAGCTCACCATCTCTTTTCTCTTCCTCCCCCCCACAACAGACACCCTGTGAGGTAGATGAAGATATTGGATTTATATCCTGCCCTCCACTCCGAAGAGTCTCAGAGCAGCTCACAATCTCCTTTCCCTTCCTCCCCCACAACAGACACCCTGTGAGGTAGATGAAGATACTGGATTTATATCCCGCCCTCCACTCCGAAGAGTCTCAGAGCGGCTCACCATCTCCTTTCCCTTCCTCCCCCACACAACAGACACCCTGTGAGGTAGATGAAGATATTGGATTTATATCCCGCCCTCCACTCCGAAGAGTCTCAGAGCGGCTCACCATCTCCTTTCCCTTCCTCCCCCACAACAGACACCCTGTGAGGTATATGAAGATACTGGATTTATATCCCGCCCTCCACTCCGAAGAGTCTCAGAGCGGCTCACCATCTCCTTTCCCTTCCTCCCCCCCACAACAGACACCCTGTGAGGTAGATGAAGATACTGGATTTATATCCCCCCCTCCACTCCGAAGAGTCTCAGAGCGGCTCACAATCTCCTTTCCCTTCCTCCCCCACAACAGACACCCTGTGAGGTGGGTGTCGCTGAGAGGGCTCTCCCAGAAGCTGCCCTTCCAAGGACAGAGTCTCAGAGTGGCTCACAATCTCCTTTACCTTCCTCCCCCACAACAGACACCCTGTGAGGTGGGTGGGGCTGGAGAGGGCTCTCAAAGCAGCTGCCCTTTCAAGGACAACCTCTGCCAGAGCTATGGCTGACCCAAGGCCATGCCAGCAGGTGCAAGTGGAGGAGTGGGGCATCAAACCCAGTTCTCCAAGATAAGAGTCCACACACTTCACCACTACACCAAACTGGCTCTCACAATCTCCTTTATCTCCCTCCCCAACAACAGACACCCTGTGAGGTGGGTGGGGCTGAGAGAGCTCTCCCAGAAGCTGCCCTTTCAAGGACAACTCCTACGAGAGCTATGGCTGACCCAAGACCATTCCATCAGCTGCAAGTGGAGGAGTGTGGAATCCAACGTGGTTCTCCCAGATAAGTGAGTTATGGCTAACCCAAGGCCATGCTAACAGCTGCAAATGGAGGAGTGGGGAATCAAACCCGGTTCTCCCAGATAGAAGTCCACACACTTAACTGCTACACCAAACTGGCTTCTAAGAGGAGAGTGAGAGCAGCATAAGCTAGTGGGGAATCGGTCAGATTTGCCGTGAAACAGAAGTGATTGGCCTGTCCCAATTCCAAGGGAGATAACTGCCTATCTATAGCTAAAGGAGGTTTCCCAAGGTTGTGGGGTGGGGGGAGGGGGACGGAGCTTTGTAGCTCAGTGCTGCAGACTGATCTCTTGTCACCACCTTCTGTCCCAGCATCTTCACCAATGGCACTGAACTGTAGTTCAGTGGCAGAGTCTCTGCTTGGCATGTAGAAGGCCCCCATTTCAGTCCCCGGCATCTTCAGTTAAAAAGGGCCAGCCGGTAGTAGGTGATGTGAAAAAAGACATAAGCCTGAGACTCTGGAGAGCTGTGAAGAGTGGCTGGGTGGCTCAGTGGCAGAGCCTCTGCTTGGCATGTAGAAGGTCCCCGGTTCAGTCCCCGGCATCTTCAGTTAGAAAGGGCCGGGCGGTAGTAGGTGATGTGAAAAAAGATATAAGCCTGAGACTCTGAAGAGCTGTAAGGAGCGGCTCAGTGGCTCAGTGGCAGAGCCTCTGCTTGGCATGTAGAAGGTCCCCGGTTCAGTCCCCAGCATCTTCAGTTAAAAAGGGCCGGGCGGTAGTAGGTGATGTGAATAAAGACATAAGCCTGAGACTCTGGAGAGCTGTGAGGAGCGGCTGAGTGGCTCAGTGGCAGAGCCTCTGCTTGGCATGCAGAAGGTCCCCGGTTCAGTCCCTGTCAGTGTTCCTTCTCAGCTGAGTTAGCGTGAGCTAGCTCAGAATTTTTAAGCCTCTGGCTCACCCATTTTTGTCTTAGGACAAACGGCCCCAGAGCAAACTAATTTTCTCACCACTTCCATGCTACTCGTCCATGAAGTAGATTTCTTGCTGACAAGACCGCCCATCTTAGAGGGAACTTTGGCCCCCAGTGTCTCTATTTAAAAGGACTGGCAGCTGATGATGTGAAAGATCTTCCCGAGACCCTGGAAAGCCGTTGCCAGTCGGAGTTGACAATCCAAATCTTGATGGACCAATGGGGAGGGGAGGGGAGGGGTCTATTTCAGTACAAGGCCGCTTCATGCATTCGCTGAATTTTCTCTTTGACTCCTCCAGAAGGGGAACATCTTCCTTGTGGACTACAAGATCCTCCAGGGGATCCCGACCAACACCATCCAAGGCCAGCAGCAGTACATGGCTGTCCCCCTCTGCCTGCTGTACCAGACACCTTCCGGGGACCTCATGCCTATCGCAATCCAGGTAACCGGGAGCCAGACGGGAAGAGGCACTCCAGTTCCTGTGATTAGTTAAGAGAGAGCCGGTTTGGTGGAGTGGTTAAGTGTGCGGACTCATATCTGGGAGAACCGAGTTTGATTCCCCCCTCCTCCACTTGCACCTGCTGGAGTGGGCTTGGGTCAGCCATAGCTCTTGCTAAGTGGTTAAGTGAGTGGACTCTTATCTGGGAGAACCGGGTTTGATTCCCCACTCCTCCACTTGCAGCTGCTGGAATGGCCTTGGGTCAGCCAGAGCTCTTGCTAAGTGGTTAAGTGAGTGGACTTTTATCTGGGAGAACCGGGTTTGATTCCCCACTCCTCCACTTGCACCTGCTGGAATGGCCTTGGGTCAGCCACAGCTCTTGCTAAGTGGTTAAGTGAGTGGACTTTTATCTGGGAGAACCGGGTTTGATTCCCCACTCCTCCACTTGCACCTGCTGGAATGGCCTTGGGTCAGCCACAGCTCTTGCTAAGTGGTTAAGTGCACAGACTCTTATCTGGGAGAACCGGGTTTGATTCCCCACTCCTCCACTTGCAGCTGCTGGAATGGCCTTGGGTCAGCTATAGCTCTTGCTAAGTGGTTAAGTGCACAGACTCTTATCTGGGAGAACCGGGTTTGATTCCCCAATCCTCCACTTGCAGCTGCTGGAATGGCCTTGGGTCAGCCACAGCTCTTGCTAAGTGGTTAAGTGCACAGACTCTTATCTGGGAGAACCGGGTTTGATTCCCCACTCCTCCACTTGCAGCTGCTGGAATGGCCTTGGGCCAGCCATGGGTCTCCCAAACGTTCTCCTTGAAAGAGCAGCTGCTGTGAGAGCCCTCTCAGCCCTACCCACCTCACAGGCAATACTCCCTCTAAGCCGTGGAGTCAAAATCCTACTTTGTGAGCTACTGGCATTAAGGTGCTGAGCTATGGCATAACTTGGTTTGCTCAGGGGCCATCCTTCCTGAGCTAAGACAAAAATGTATGAGTGGGAGGCTAAAAAACTGTGAGCTACCTCACACTATCTCAGAGGCTGCTCACAGGGTGTTTGTTGTGGGGGAAGAAGGTAAAGGAGATTGTGAGCTGCTCTGAGATTCAGCGGGAAGATGCTGAAGACTCTTGAGAGTCCCTTGCTGCAAGAAGATCCAATCAGTCAGTCCTAAGGGAAATCAACCCAGACTGTAAATTTCACTACACCAAACTGACTCTCTTACAATTACTTTTCCTTCCTCCTCCACAACAGACACCCTGTGAGGTGGGTGGGGCTGAGAGAGCTCTCCCAGCATCTGACCTTCCAGGGATGATATAAATCCAGTATCATCATCATCATCATCACCATCACCATCTTCTTCTTCTTCTTCTTCACAGGCTATCTCTCTGGAGACCCACTCCAAGAGCCTCTCAAGCAAATAATCAATAATAATAGCCAGTGATTAATTCATTGTAATTAGCGATTAAGCATAACCGCGTGCCATCAGCTTGCAACTGACACACGGCAACCAGTCTTCCCTCTAAGCCGCACGGTCTTGTGAGCAAAAAGTCTACTTTGTGAGCCGCTGGTGTTAAAGTTGTGAGCTGCTGTGTCGAGGAGTGTGCTCGGGGGTCGTCCTTCCTGAGCTAAGACAAAAAGGTGTGAGCGGGAGGCTCAAAATCTGTGAGCTGGCTCACGCTAACTCAGCTTAAGAGGGAACACTGATGACGACCCTTCATGGGGTCTTCAAGACAGACCTTCAGAGGTGGTTTGCCCATGCCTGCCTCTGCAGAGTGGCCCTGGCTTTCCTTGGAGGTCTCCCATCCAAAGACTAAACAGGGCTGATTCGGCTTAGTTTCCAAATATCTGACCTGATCAAGCTAGTCTGGGTTGTCCAGGTCAGGGCAACAATTTTTTGTTCTTGTTCAGTCTACTGTTTGCGACCCATGGCCCAAGTCACGCCAGGCCCTCCTGTCTTCCACCATCCTCCGAATCTGCTCAAATTTGTTTTAGTGACATCAGTAATGCTGTCCAGCCATCTCATCTTTTGCCATCCCCTTCATCTTTGGCCTTCTGTCTTTCCCAGCATCAGGATCTTCTCCAGGGAGTGCTCCCTTCTCATTGGGTGGCCAAAGTATCTGAGCTTCAGCTTCAGCATCTGACCTTCCAGAGAACAGCCAGGGCTGATTTCCCTTAGGACTGACTGGTTGGATCTTCTTTTAGTCCAAGGGACTCTCAAGGGTCTTCTCCAGTGAGTGCTCCCTTCTCATTTGGTGGCCAAAGTATTTGAGCTTCAGCTTCAGCACCTAACCTTCCAGGGAACAGTCAGGGCCGATTTCCCTTAGGATTGACTGGTTTGATCTTCTTTTAGTCCAAGGGACTCTCAAGGGTCTTCTCCAGGGAGTGCTCCCTTCTCATTGGGTGGCCAAAGTATTTGAGCTTCAGCTTCAGCCTCTGACCTTCCAGGGAACAGCCAGGGCTGATTTCCCTTAGAACTGACTGGTTGGATCTTCTTGCAGTTCAAGGGACTCTCAAGGGTCTTCTCCAGTGAGGGCTCCCTTCTCATTGGGTGGCCAAAGTATTTGAGCTTCAGCTTCAGCACCTAACCTTCCAGGGAACAGTCAGGGCTGATTTCCCTTAGGACTGACTGGTTGGATCTTCTTGCAGTCCAAGGGGCTCTCAAGAGTCTTCTCCAGGGAGTGCTCCCTTCTCATTGGGTGGCCAAAGTATTTGAGCTTCAGCTTCAGCATCTGACCTTCCAGGGAACAGTCAGGGCCGATTTCCCTTAGGATTGACTGGTTTGATCTTCTTTTAGTCCAAGGGACTCTTAAGGGTCTTCTCCAGGGAGTGCTCCCTTCTCATTGGGTGGCCAAAGTATTTCAGCTTCAGCTTCAGCATCTGACCTTCCAGGGAACAGTCTGGGTTGATTTCCCTTAGGACTGACTGTTTGGATCTTCTTGCAGTCCAAGGGACTCTCAAGAGTCTTCTCCAGGGAGTGCTCCCTTCTCATTGGGTGGCCAAAGTATTTGAGCTTCAGCATCTGATCTTCCAGGGAACAGCCAGGGCTGATTTCCCTTAGGACTGATTGATTGGATCTTCTTGCACTCCAAGGGACTCTCAAGAGTCTTCTCCAGCGCCACATCTCGAAAGCATCTCTTCTGCGCTTGGCCTTCCTCATGGTCCAAGCTCTCACAGCCATACATGACTACTGGGAATACCATCGCTTTGACTATATGGACTTTTGTTGGCAGGGTGACGTCTCTACTTTTTATTATACTGCCCAGGCTCGCCATAGCCGTCCTCTCCAGCAGCAAACATCTTTTAATTTCATGTCTCCAGTCACCATTGGCAGTTAACTTCCATCACGTCACAAGTGATTTATGCTGGCAATGTTCAAGGCCAAAATGGAGCGGAAGCTTGTCCGTGCCTTCCATCCAAGTAAAGACCCTTCTTAGCTTCCAAGTTCGGATGAGACCAGGATAGCCCGGGCTATTCAGGACGCTCTCAAGTAGCAACGATACCATAACACGTCCACAGCATAGATTAGCACTATTAAAAAGAAGGCCCCCCTCCCCATTGCATAAAAATGGTTGGGAAGCCTAAAATATTATTCATAAAGCAGGCCACAGGTTAGAGGCAGACCACAGAACGGCTAAAAAAGATTTTAAAAGGGGGAGGAATTACAAATGAGGTCCAGATTACAGAGATCTGTTCCCCTGGAGTAAATGGTTGTCACGGAGGATGGACTTTATGGCATTATGGCCAGACTGTGGCTCGGGAGCCACATGTGGCTCTTTCACACACATATTGTGTGGCTCTTGAAGCCCCCACTGCCCTGTCAGCTGGCTTGGAGAAGGCATTTGTCTCTTTAAATCATTTTTCCAAACCAAGCCAGCCAGCAGCTTGGAGAATGCATTTAAAGTTGAAGTTGCTTTCTTTCCACCTCTTCCCCATCTATTTTCCTTCCTTCCTTCCTTCCTGCTCTGAAACATCTGACATTTATCACTTCTTCAAGCCAAACTAGCAGCTTGGAGAATGCATTTAAAGTTAAAGTTGCTTTCTTTCCACCTCTCTCTCTCTCTCTCCTTCCTTCCTTCCTGCTTTGAAACATCTGACATTTATCACTTCTTCAAGCCAAACTAGCAGCTTGGAGAATGCATTTAAAGTTAAAGTTGCTTTCTTTCCACCTCTCTCTCTCTCTCTCGTTCGTTCGTTCGTTCCTTCCTTCCTTCCTGCTCTGAAACATCTGACATTTATCACTTCTTCAAGCCAAACTAGCAGCTTGGAGAATGCATTTAAAGTTAAAGTTGCTTTCTTTCCACCTCTCTCTTTCTCCTTCCTTCCTTCCTTCCTTCCTTCCTTCCTTCCTTCCTTCCTGCCTGCCTGCTCTGAAACATCTGACATTTATCACTTCTTCAAGCCAAACTAGCAGCTTGGAGAATGCATTTAAAGTTAAAGTTGCTTTCTTTCCACCTCTCTCTCTCCTTCCTTCCTTCCTTCCTTCCTTCCTTCCTTCCTTCCTTCCTTCCTTCCTTCCTTCCTTCCTTCCTTCCTTCCTTCCTTCCTTCCTTCCTTCCTTCCTTCCTTCCTTCCTTCCTTCCTGTCTTGAGGCTCTCCAGCATCTGATATGTATTCTGTGCGGCTCTTACATAAAGCAAGTGCATTAGACCCCACGAAACTCCCTCCCTTCCCCAAACCCGCCTCTTTGCAGGCTGCACCCTGCAAATCTCCAGAAATTTACAAGCCAAGAGTTGGCAAAGCTACCTCTCTCATTCCTCTCCGCAGCTCAGCCAAACCCCAGGTCCTGACAACCCCATCTTCCTTCCCAGTGACCCCGAATGGGACTGGACCTTGGCGAAGATGTGGGTGCGAAATGCCGACTTCCACGTCCACCAGAACATCTCCCACCTCCTGAGGACCCACCTGTTAGCGGAGGTCTTTGCTGTGGCAACACTCAGGCAATTGCCCATGTGCCACCCCATCTTTAAGGTAAGGAATTTTTGGGGGGGTGTTTTGTATTGTGTATGTATGTGTGTGTGTGCACACCTGGAAGTCATGGTGACTGACCCTTGCTCAGGGCCTGGAGGATCTTCAGAGAAGTGGCTGAATAAAGCCTACCCTGCCCTCCCACTGCTGGTATTCCAAGGAGGTCTCCCATCCAAGTACTTGCCAGGGTCGGCCCTCCTTATGCTTCTGAGATCTGACAAGATTGGGGCTCCAAGGTAAGATTAACAGTGAAGTTGAAAGGGAGAATAGCTCAAAAGAACCTGAAAGGGAACTTGCTTTTTAAACATGGCAGCGTGTACCCAAGTCATACCTGAGGGTATGCATATTACCTAGCTGGACCCATAGATGATTTATCCTACGAGTTATAGTCAGCTAATTTAGTCTCCTTAGTTATTTAATCGACTAAATATACACAGATATGTATATGACATATGAGATACACAGATATGTATTCTTGGTGCTTGGGAGGGGAAACAGTGTGAGGACGTCTAGTGTCCTGGCCCCACTGATGGACCTCCTGATTGCACCTGGGTTTTTTGGCCACTGTGTGACACTGGGCCACTGGCCTGATCCAACATGGCTTCTCTTATGTTCTTATGTGACCCAGAGTGTTGGACTGGATGGGACATTCGCCTGATCCAAAATGGCTTCTCTTATGTTCTTATGTCTGGGACAATGATGCTCTGTATTCTTGGTGCTTGGAGGGGGGGGGGATAACAGTGGGAGGGTTTCTAGTGTCCTGGCTCCACTGGTGGGCCTCCTGATGGCTTCTAGTTTTTTTGGCCACTGTGTGTCACAGAGTGTTGGACTGGATGGGCCTTTGGCCTGATCCAACATGGTTTCTCTTATGTTCTTATGTGACACAGAGTGTTGGACTGGATGGCCCACTGGCCTGATCCAACATGGCTTCTCTTATGTGACCCAGAGTGTTGGACTGGATGGGCCATTGGCCTGATCCAACATAGCTTCTCTTATGTTCTTATGTGACACAGAGTGTCGGACTGGATGGGCCATTGGCCTGATCCAACATAGCTTCTCTTATGTTCTTATGTGACACAGAGTGTCGGACTGGATGGGCTTTTGGCCTGATCCAACATGGCTTCTCTTATGTTCTTATGTGACACAGAGTGTTGGACTGGATGGGCCACTGGCCTGATCCAACATGGCTTCTCTTATGTTCTTATGTGACCCAGAGTGTTGGACTGGATGGGCCATTGGCCTGATCCAACATAGCTTCTCTTATGTTCTTATGTGACACAGAGTGTTGGACTGGATGGGCCATTGGCCTGATCCAACATGACTTCTCTTATGTTCTTATGTGACACAGAGTGTTGGACTGGATGGGCCACTGGCCTGATCCAACATGGCTTCTCTTATGTTCTTATGTGACCCAGAGTGTTGGACTGGATGGGCCATTGGCCTGATCCAACATAGCTTCTCTTATGTTCTTATGTGACACAGAGTGTTGGACTGGATGGGCCATTGGCCTGATCCAACATGACTTCTCTTATGTTCTTATGTGACCCAGAGTGTTGGACTGGATGGGCCACTGGCCTGATCCAACATGACTTCTCTTATATGATACAAGTCTAAAGAAGAAGGGTTTGTTTTTAAGGATGCCTCTTTCTGTCACAAGAGGGTACAACACAGCATGGGCACACATCAGCTGCTAACGGACAGGAATTTTGGGGCGCATGGGAGGCATCCCAAATTGGGCTGGCTCAGAAAGAACCATACTGAACTGTCCACACACTCCTTCACAAGCCGTTCCCATCCCGTCCCACCAGGGACATTGGATTCTGCACGCACATTGTCAGTGGGGCTGCTCAGGTGATGAGTCTCCAGCTGGATCGGAAGGCCTTGTGACTTCCTCTTCTCCCCCACAGCTTTTGCTCCCTCACTTACGATACACCCTCCAGATCAACGCATTTGCCAGGGTCCGGCTGATCAACGAAGGAGGCATGATGGATCAGGTAAGAGAGATGTGCTTTCATCCTTTCAGCTTGTCTGCCCAACCTCTTCCCTCCCACAGCACCTCTTCCATCATGGGCTCTCCTGAGCCCCCAATTTCGTGCCCGTGGGCACCCACCCACCACCTTCCCGGGTGCCTGCCAGGGGTTTTGAGAAAGGGGGTGGGGTCACACAAGAGCCAGTGTGGTGTAGTGGCCAAGTGCGTGGACTTTCATCTGGAGAGCCGGGTTTGATTCCCCACTCCTCCTCTGCATGGAGCCAGCTGGGTGACCTTGGGATTGTCAGTTCTCCGAGAGCTTTCTCAGCTGCGCCTACCTCAGTTTGGTGTAGTGGTTTAGTGTACAGGCTCTTATCTGGGAGAACCGGGTTTGATTCCCCACTCCTCCGCTTGCAGCTGCTGGAATGGCCTTGGGTCAGCCAGAGCTCTTGCTAAGTGGTTAAGTGCACTGACTCTTATCTGGGAGAACCGGGTTTGATTCCCCACTCCTCCACTTGCACCTGCTGGAACGGCCTTGGGTCAGCCAGAGCTCTTGCTAAGTGGTTAAGTGCACTGACTCTTATCTGGGAGAACCGGGTTTGATTCCCCACTCCTCCGCTTGCAGCTGCTGGAATGGCCTTGGGTCAGTCAGAGCTCTTGCTAAGTGGTTAAGTGCACTGACTCTTATCTGGGAGAACCGGGTTTGATTCCCCACTCCTCCACTTGCAGCTGCTGGAATGGCCTTGGGTCAGCCAGAGCTCTTGCTAAGTGGTTAAGTGCACTGACTCTTATCTGGGAGAACGGGGTTTGATTCCCCACTCCTCCGCTTGCAGCTGCTGGAATGGCCTTGGGTCAGCCAGAGCTCTTGCTAAGTGGTTAAGTGCACTGACTCTTATCTGGGAGAACCGGGTTTGATTCCCCACTCCTCTGCTTGCAGCTGCTGGAATGGCCTTGGGTCAGTCAGAGCTCTTGTAGGAGTTGTCCTTGAAACGGCCACTACTATGAGAGCTCTCTCAGCCCCACCCACCTCACAGGGTTTGATTCCCCACTCCTCCTCCGCATGCAGCCAGCTGGGTGACCTTGGGATTGTCACAGTTCTCCTTGAGCTTTCTCAACCCCGCCTACCTCAGTTTGGTGTAGTGGTTTAGTGTACAGGCTCTTATCCGGGAGAACCGGGTTTGATTCCCCACTCCTCCATTTGCAGCCGCAGGAATGGCCTTGGGTCAGCTGTCGCTCTCACAGAGCTGTCCTTTGAAAGGGCAGCTGCTGTAAGAACTCTCTCAGCCTCACCCGCCTCACAGGGTGTCTGTTGTGGGGGAAGGAGATAAAGGAGAATGTGAGCCGCTCCGAGACTCTGAGATTTGGAGGGAGGGCGGGATATAAACCCGATATCATCTTCTTCTCACACGGTTTCTGTTCTGGTGAGAGGAAGGGAAGGCAATTGTAAGCCGCTCTGAGACTCTGAGTGAAGGGTGGAGTATAAATCCAACTCTTCTTCCTCTTCTCCTCCTCCTCTACTTCCTCCTTTCAGGCCACCTCTGCAGGCTACAGAGGAATTGTGTCCATCGTAGGGAAAGGCACCCAAGAGATGACTTACGCCTCCCTCTGCCTCCCAGACGACATTGAGGCCCGCGGAGTTGCCTCTGTCTCGAACTACTACTACCGGGATGATGGCCTGAAAATCTGGGCTGCCGTCGAGAGGTCAGGATCAGCCCGGGGGCAAGGCAGGAAAGGGGCGTGCATTAAGCTGGGGGACAAAACGGAGGGGTGGAGCCAGAGCTCTTGTTCTAGCAGGAGCTCCTCTACATATTAGGCCACACACCCCCTGCTGTAGCCAATCCTTCAAGAGCTGACAGGGCTCTTAGTACAAGGCCTGCTGTAAGCTCCAAGAGGACTGGCTGCACACCCCTGATGTAGCCAGTCCTCCTAGAGCTTACAGTAGGCCCTGTAAGAAGAGCCCTGGATAGGGTTGCCAATCCCCAGGTGGGGGCAGGGGATCCCCCGGTTTGGAGGCCCTCCCCCCGCTTCAGGGTCGTCAGAAAGTGGGGGGAGGGGAGGGAAATGTCTGCTGGGAACTCTGTTATTCCCTAAGGAGATTTATTCCCATAGAAAATCACGGAGAATTGATCTGCGGGTATCTGGGGCTCTGAGGGGGGGCTGTTTTTTGGAGTAGAGGCATCAAATTTTCACTATAGCATCTAGTGCCTCTCCCCAAAATTCCCGCCAAGTTTCAAAAAGATTGGACCAGGGGACCAATTCTATGAGCCCCAAAAGAAGGTGCCCCTATCCTTCATTATTTCCTATGGAAGGAAGGAATTGAAAAGGTGTGCCGTCCCTTTAAATGTGATGGCCAGAACTCCCTTTGGAGTTCAATTATGCTTGTCACAGGCTTGATCTTGGCTCCACCCCCCAAAGTCTCCTGGCTCCACCCCCAAGTCCCCAGATATTTCTTGAATTGGACTTGGCAACCCTAGCCCTGGAAACTCTTGGAGGATTGGCTACACCAGGTGGGTGTGGCCTCATATGCAAAGGAGTTCCCGCTACAAAAAAAAAAAAAGGCCTGAAAGGGGCTAATCACATTGGGACAGTGACTTTGGGAGGAGTCACCTTCCCCAACCTGCCCTGTTTTCCCAGTTCAAATCCTACGCCTCTTGCCTAGACATAAGCAGCAAACAAATACCTTTCAGTCTCCCCCACACACATACACACAGTAAGGCATGGTGGGGAACCTCCGTCCCGAGGGCCGTATGTGGCCCTCGAGGTCACTTGGTGTGGCCCTCGGGGATTGCTGGGCCGAACCGAGCCATGTGGCAGCCTCCCTGGGGCCTGGCTGGCCGGCCGGAATTGCTCTAGGGCCTGGAAAAGTTACTGTCACCGTTCAGTTTGCATTTGATTAGCCCAGATAGTGTGGCCTAGTATGCTAATGAGTGTGTGACCTAATATGCTAATATTAGGGGATGTGGTCTGATATGCTACTGAGTTCCTGTTGGGCTTTTTCTACACAAAAGCCCTGGACCTATGTATTTGTCTAGGGCGGCGGGCCATGTGTGTGTGTGTGTGTGTGTGTGTGTGTGTGTGCCAGATTAGGCTCTCTCCACACGCCTTCAAATCGAAAAACAATTATTTGCATTAATTTTGCTGGCCTGAATCGTTCTCCCTCGACGGAGCACTGTTTTTTAAGTTGATAATTTTTTATGGCCCGCGAATGATGTTATAAATATCCATATGACGCTTGGCAGAAAAAAGGTTCCCCACCCCTGCAGTAAGGGAACAACTAGGGTTGCCGGCTACTTTCCCCCCAGGGGAACTGATCTTTCCCAATTCTGCAGGGCCTCTCCCAATTCCACAGGGCCTATAAAACCGACCTTTTCCGGCAGGCCTATAGTAATTAATGCATTATGGAGCTGCCGCCATTATGTCGCTGAATACTTCCATCTAAGAAACCTAACAGAGTAATACAGAGAATTAAGAACCAAAACGAAACTGGACCGCCTGTGTAAGAAATTTTATAGCACCATTTTAAGTTTTAAATTATAAATGGTTTATATGTGCTTGATTTTATGATCGTAAGGTATTGTTACTGTTGTATTATGACTGCGAGCCGCCCAGAGTCCGTATGTGGAGTGGGCGGCATATAAATTTAAGATAAATAAAAATAAAAATTAAATAAATAAAAATTTGGCTTCTTTGGCTCTGCCGTGGGCCTTCCAGGACATCTGGGAGGAGAGGTGCTATGGCTCAGTGGCAGAATCTCTGCTTGGCTTGCAGATGGTCCCAGGTTCAATCCCCGGCATCTCCAGTTAAAAGGACCTCTGCCTGAGACCCTGGCCTGGAGACTAAAGGAGAATGGCCATGGCTCAGTGGCAGAGCCTCTGCCTGGCATGCAGAAGGTCCCAGGTTCAACCCCCAGCATCTCCAGTTTAGAGGACCATGCAGGAGGTGATGGGAAAGACCTCTGTCTCAGACCCTGGAGACTAAAGGAGAAGGGCTGTGGCTCAGTGGCAGAACCTCTGCTTGGACTGTAAAAGGTCCCAGGTTCAATCCCCGGCATCTCCAGTTAAAAGGACCAGGCAGGAGGTGATGGGAAAGACCTCTGCCTGAGACCCTGGAGACTAAAGGAGAAGGGCTGTGGCCCAGTGGCAGGACCTCTGCTTGGCCTGCAGAAGGTCCCAGGTTCAATCCCCAGCATCTCCAGTTAAAGGACCACGCAGGAGGTGATGGGAAAGACTCAGCCTCGAGACCCTAGAGAGCTGCTGCCATTAAAAGTAGACTGTACCAACTTTGATGGACTGAGGATCTGATTCAATATACGATAGCTTTATGTGTTGACCATACATGTAGCTGGTGAAACAAGATCCTGAACTGCATGGGCTACTGGTCCTCCTTATCGAATGAGATCCAGCACATGCCTTCTTGCCTTCCAGCTTTGTCTCGAACGTTGTCCAGTTCTACTACAAGGACGATGACCGTGTCCAAAGCGACCCAGAGCTCCAGGCCTGGGTTCTGGAGATCTTCAAAGAAGCCTTCAAGAGCAGAAAGACCTCTGGCGCCCCCTCCTCTCTGGAGACCATAGCGGAGCTCACAAGGTTCCTGACGATGGCGATATTCACCTGCTCAGCACAACACGCTGCTGTCAACAGCGGACAGGTAAGAGCAAGAGAAGACCCCTCTCCTGCTTGGGCCTCTGTTTCCCACCCAATCTGTAAACATGGAGTCAGGGCCGGATTAACAATTAGGCCAACAATATGGGCCCCCACGCCTTTAGGGGCCCCAGGCCAGCTTTCCCCCTGCTAGCAGCCCTCCCAACCTGCCTGAGCAACCAGCAACTGAGCCGCTGTTTGCCTAACTTGCCTGGTGTGGCTGCAGCTGCCATCATCGCCAAGTTTGCCTCTCCCCTGCAATGTAGTAAAGGGGGCTTTTGAGAAGGTGCCCACAGGCTGCAGCGGGAGCTATGGCAGGGCGGGTGCTCAGACTCTGAGATAATTTGTGAGGGGGCCCCAAGATTATGACTGCCTGTGGGGCCTCCGCAGGGTTTAATCCTGCACTGCCTCTTGGATGCCTGTGGAAGAGGGAGGAAAGGCGTTCAGCTCTTGAAGCGAAGCTCCCTCACTTCTCAGTTTCTGGCAGCCATTTTCCCCTCACGGCAGCACTGCAGACATTGCACAGATAATGGCGGGGATGGGGTGGAGGGGATGGACCGGTCCAAGACGTTTTGGTGCCCGAGGCAGGCCATCCAAAAGGCCATTCCACTTAGGGTTGCCAAGTCCAATTCAAGAAATATCTGGGGACTTTGGGGGTGGACACAGAGTGTTGGACTGGATGGGCCACTGGCCTGATCCAACATGGCTTCTCTTATGTGACACAGAGTGTTGGACTGGATGGGCCATTGGCCTGATCCAACATGGCTTCTCTTATGTTCTTATGTGACACAGAGTGTTGCACTGGATGGGCCACTGGCCTGATCCAACAGGGCTTCTCTTATGTTCTTATGTGACACAGAGTGTTGGACTGGAGGGGCCACTGGCCTGATCCAACAGGGCTTCTCTTATGTTCTTATGTGACACAGAGTGTTGGACTGGATGGGCCTTTGGCATGATCCAACATGGCTTCTCTTATGTTCTTATGTGACACAGAGTGTTGGACTGGATCGGCCATTGGCGTGATCCAACATGGCTTCTCTTATATTCTTAAGCAGACAAGAGCAGGTTCCTCAGGCAGCCTGATAGGAGGCCCCCGTGGGTCTGATTTGGCCCCCCGGGCTGCATGTTCAACACCCCCGCTTTAAATGTTGTCAGGTGCCAAGTCTGCTGTCCTTCTCTTCCTTCTTTTGAAAGATGCAGATAGACCCGACTGCTCCTCTTTGTAGAGTAATTCGACAGGTGTAGTGGCGGCGACACAAGTTGTAGGTTCAATTCCGTGTTTCCTTTACACTTCCTCTGGCCTCAGTTGTTACACTCCAGAACCCGTGCTTTAAGGCAACAGCTCACAGTCCCATCTTACTAGTGTGCACGAATGGTTCTTAACACCGCCTTTAAGGGCAGCCAGAATTTGATGCCTGACCGTGCCAGAGCTTCGTGGCTGAGACAGGACTAGAGGTTCCTAAGCTACAGGGATGGCTGACCCTCCTTATTCCTTTGGCCACAGTACGACTTTGGGGCCTGGATCCCCAACATCCCGCCCACCATGAGAAGACCCCCGCCCACGGTCAAGGGCACGGTGACCTTGGAGCACGTCTTGGAGACCCTCCCTCCCATCAACGTCACCTGCATCGCCTTGAGTTCTCTGTGGCTGCTCAGCAACGAGGCGGGAGACAGGGTGAGTCCTTGGGGAGGGTTTGGGGTGGGAGGCGGGCTCCAGCTCGATGGCAAAAAAAATAAATAAATAAGGATTTAAGAGTGGCCAGATGTGCATTTGCTATTCAAACAATGGGTTTTAAGATTCAGAACGTTCCTTTATGAACCCCTGGAGAAGCCCGCGTCACCCTTCGCCCGCTTCTTATGTGATTTTGGGGCTTGCTAGCCTTTTCACTGTGGGGGAGGTGGCAGCCAAGGAGAACCCCAGGTGAGTGAGGCCTGCTTGGGCTGGCTGGATCTCTAGCCAGCCCAAGCAGGTCTCGCTCACCCAGGGCTCTCCTTTCTTGCATCAGGTTGCTTTTGCCGGGGGGGGGATATGCTAATGAGTTATGCTAATGAGCTCCACCTCAATTTTTCTATTTTTCTGCAAAACGACTGCTGTCCATTGAATAGTAGGTGCAGCTGCATAACAACCCCTGGGGAGGGACGGTGGCTCAGTGGTAGAGCATCTGCTTGGTAAGCAGAAGGTCCCAGGTTCAATCCCCGGCATCTCCCACTAAAAAGGGGCCAGGCAAGTAGGCGTGAAAACCTCAGTTGGATACCCTGGAGAGCCGCTGCCAGTCTGAGTAGGCAATACTGACTTTGATGGACCGAGGGTCTGATTCTGTATAAGGCAGCTTCATATGTTCATATGTTCATTAGGGGAGCGGACAGCCAGCCAGCCACCAGGAGCTTTGCCACACCCCCAGTAGCCCTCATTAACCCGTGGAGAAGACCACACCACACTTTCTCCACTTCTTATGTGATGTTGGGGAGGCGGGTGGCTTGCTGGCCTTTTCACTGGGGGGAGCAGCCAAGCAGCCAGCCCAAGCGGGCCTCGCTCACCTGGGGCTCTCCTTTCTCGCACTGGGTGGCATATGCTAATGAGTTATGCTAATGAGCTTTTGACTGGGGGCATATGCTAATGAGTTATGCTAATAAGCTCCACCACTTATTTTTCTACAAAACAACCCCTGTTCTCCCCCAAATCTTTCAGAGACCCCTGGGATGCTATCCGGACGAACATTTCACCGAGGAGGAGCCAAAGCGGTTCATCGCGGCCTTTCAGGGCCGCCTCGCTGAGATTTCCAAGGAGATCAACGAAAGGAACAAATCTCTGCCCCTCCCGTACAACTACATGAACCCTCCAGAGGTTGAGAACAGCATCTCCATCTAGATCTTGGGGGGGGGACATCTTGACTGTGAAGTTTTAGGCCTGCTGACAGGACAACACCCGTCACTGTCCAATAATTTTATGCGGTAGACTCAGTCGAGGACTCGGACCTGGCCCGTCCTCCCTCCATCTTAAGAGGGAGACCTTGGATTTTCAGAAATCGAAACCATGGCCGCAAGGTTAGGCCGAACTCCACTTCGCATGGCTCTTATTGGGTTGGAGAGGAGCCTTGATTTCCAGCCTTCACCCTAAGTCACGGTCCCGGAGCCAGTGGCTCACACCATCCTAGGGTTGCCAATCCCCAGGTGGGGGCAGGGGATCCCCCGGTTTGGAGGCCCTCCCCCCGCTTCAGGGTCGTCAGAAAGCGGGGGGAGGGGAGGGAAATGTCTTCTGGGAACTCTATTATTCCCTAGGGAGATTTATTCCGATAGAAAATCATGGAGAATTGATCTGCGGGTATCTGGGGCTCTGGGGAGGCTGTTTTTTTTGGGTAGAGGCACCAGATTTTCAGTATAGCATCTAGTGCCTCTCCACAAAATTCCCCCCCAGTTTCAAAAAGATTGGACCAGGGGGTCCAATTTTATGAGCCCCAAAAGAAGGTGCCCCTATCCTTCATGATTTCCTATGGAAGGAAGGAATTGATAAGGTGTGCAGTCCCTTTAAATGTGATGGCCAGAACTCCTTTTGGAGTTCAATGATGCTTGTCACAGCCTCGATCTTGGCTCCACCCCTAATGTTTCCTGGCTCCTCCCCCAAAGTCTCCTGCCTCCACTCCCAAAGTCCCCAGATATTTCTTGAATTGGACGTGGCAACCTTTCACCATTCAACTTAAAGCCACAAGCTCAGCTTTCAGTAGAGTGGGCAGAAAACCATTTTGTTGGGCGATAATCATGGCAGGATTCTTGTGATGTATTTCAGACCATTTGTGAAAGTTCTTGCACCCATTGGTAAAGGTGAAAAGGCAGTCCCCTGTGCAAGCACCAGTCGTTGCCAACTCTGGAGCGATGTCGCATCACAACATTTCCGCAGCAGACTATTTATGGGGTGGTTTGCCATTGCCTTCCCCAGTCGTCTACACTTTACCCCCAGCAAGCTGGGGACTCATTTTACCGACCTCGGAAGGATGGAAGGCTGAGTCAACCTGGAGCCCAAGCTACCTAAACCCAGCTTCCACCGGGATCAGAAGTAGAATCATAGAATCATAGAGTTGGAAAGAACCTCTAGGGTCATCTAGACCAACCCCCTGCACAATGCAGGAAACTCACAAACACCTCCCCAATACTGCAGCTTTACTACTCTGCGCCACGGGGCCTCTACCTATCTCCTAGGCACTCAGGAATATCTACTCCAACAAAATGCCATGTCCAACCTACCACGGTATGGTCTCAGAAGGATGATCCTGGTTTTGGTAACAGCAATAGGCCATGATGGAGACCACAGGCTTGATTTCTGTCAGAAATCAGTTACAGCAACAATGACACCCCAGCTTCCAAGAAGATAACCACGCCATCATTCCCTAGGACTATTCTGGAGCAACGAGTCTGTTCCAGAAGCACAGGGGGCGCATCAGGCCTGCTTGGGGTTTACTTTGGAATTCCTTCCAGCTCTCCAAATTTCTCCAAGGCACACTGGAAGACCCCCTGCTGAGCCCTCAGGAGGGTGAAGGAGAGAACAGTCTGAACGGCCAATGGAGTTTAGATCTGGATTCTTCTGCTTTGGTTGCAGAAGAATGGCGAACATTTTCATAAAACGAACCTTCGAATGATGGCTGGATTGATTGCAGTTGGCTCCCTTTAATGAACTGCCTCAAGATTAATGATCATCGCTGATTTTCTTTTTTTGTGATCGATGAATTGTCTCTTGATTCATAAAGTAGTCTGTGATTAACGCCATGTCTCGTGGCTAATGAATTGCTTTGCAGTGATCTGTTACTAATTGTGTTTGTGACCGATGAATTATGATCAGTGAACGGTTGCGGAATTGGAATGCTGATGGACTGTGGGAGGGGGATGAAGACGTTAAGTCTGACTCAGAGTTCTCCCAGAATTGCAGCTGGTCTCCAGATGATAGAGATCACTTCTCCTGGAAGAAACGAACAGGCTCTATGGCATTAGACCCTCTATGGCAGGGGTGGCCGAACCGCCACTCGGAAGCCGCATGTGGCTCTTTCACACATATTGCGTGGCTCTCAAAGCCCCCACCCAACCCCATCAGCCATCTTTGAGACTACAAAGCACTTCTCCAAGCCAAACCAGCAGCTTGGAGAATGCATTTAAAGTTAAAGTTGCTTTCTTCCCACCTCTCCCTCCCCAATCTTTCTTTCTTTCTTTCTTTCTTTCTTTCTTTCTTTCTTTCTTTCTTTCTTTCTTTCTTTCTTTCTTTCTTTCTTTCTTTCTTTCTTTCTTTCTTTCTTTCTTCCTTCCTTCCTTCCTTCCTTCCTTCCTTCCTTCCTTCCTTCCTTCCTTCCTTCCTTCCTTCCTTCCTTATCGCAAACATCTGACATTTATCACTTCTTCAAGCCAAACCAGCAGCTTGGAGAATGCATTTAAAGTTAAAGTTGCTTTCTTTCCACCTCTCCCTCATCTATTTTCCTTCCTTCCTAATCGCAAACATCTGACATTTATAACTTCTTCAAGCCAAACCTGCAGCTTGGAGAATGTATTTAAAGTTGCTTTCTTTCCACCTCTCCCCATCTGTTTTCCTTCCTTCCTTCCTTCCTTCCTTCCTTCCTTCCTTCCTTCCTTCCTTCCTTCCTTCCTTCCTTCCTTCCTTCCTTCCTTATCGCAAACATCTGACATTTATAACTTCTTCAAGCCAAACCTGCAGCTTGGAGAATGTATTTAAAGTTGCTTTCTTTCCACCTCTCCCCATCTGTTTTCCTTCCTTCCTTCCTTCCTTCCTTCCTTCCTTCCTTCCTTCCTTCCTTCCTTCCTTCCTTCCTTCCTTCCTTCCTTCCTTCTCTCAAACTTCTGACATTTATCACTTCTTCAAGCCAAACCAGCAGCTTGGAGAATGCATTTAAAGTTAAAGTTGCTTTCTTTCCACCTCTCCCCCATCTATTTTCCTTCCTTCCTGATTGCAAACATCTGACATTTATAACTTCTTCAAGCCAAACCTGCAGCTTGGAGAATGTATTTAAAGTTGCTTTCTTTCCACCTCTCCCCCATCTATTTTCCTTCCTTCCATCCTTCCTTCCTTCCTTCGTCTTCCAGCTCTCAAACATCTGATGTTCATGTCTTGCGGCTCTCAAACATCTGCTCTTCTGTGTGGCTCTTACATTAAGCAAGTTTGGCCACCCCTGCTCTAGGGCATTATATCTGGTCTCTCCCTTCTCCCTAGGCCTCACCCCCTGATCTCCAGGAATTTCCCAAACTGGAGCTGGCAACCATATCAAGCAGAATGAGATTTAGGGCTCAGAGGCATAAAGACCGAACCAACGAGAACAAGACTGTCAAGTTTCTTTTTCCTCGGTATGACATGCATGTTAGGAACACAAACCACGGCGAGAAACGAGAGCGGCTAAGAAGATGACAGCGCTTAAGAAATAAAGTATGAAGTAATATTGCGGCACTAGATTTGGCAATCTCTAAAGCTTCCCTCACTTTTAGAGAAGCCAGTTAAAGGATTTCAGGCTTAGATAACTGGAGCGGGATATAGATTAGGGGTGAAGGTTGAGAAAGAAGGAACGCAACGTTGTGTAACTCGAGCCATAAGTCAAAGCGGCGCAATCCTTAACGCAGTTACCCCTTCTAAGCCCATTGACTTCAGTGAATTTATAAGCTGTAACTCTGTCTAGGACTGCGCTGTTAACGGCACTGTTAAGAATGGAGTCGTTTGATACACACAGTTACCAATCTTCAAAGTGTTATAAATAAATAAGACCGACTGATTCTTGGAGCAAAATTAAAGGGGAAAATGTGGAGGGAATTGACTAAAGTATTTGTAGATTTGTAATTAAAAGACAAGCTGGGGGTGACAGATAGGGTTGCCAATCCCCAGGTGGGGGCAGGGGATCCCCAGTTTGGAAACCCTCCCCATGCTTTAGGGTCATCAGAAAGCGGGGGCGGGGGGGGAAATGTCTGCTGGGCACTCCATTATACCCTATGGAGATCAATTCCCATAGGGTATAATGGCCAATTAATCTGTGGGTATCTGGGGCTTGGGTGAGGCTGTTTTTTGAAGCAGAAATACCAAATTTTGAGCATAGCATCCAGTGCCTCTCATCAAAACACTCCCCCAACTTTCAAAAAGATTAGACCAGGGGGTCCAATTCTATGAGCCCCAAAAGAAGGTGCCCCATCCTTCATTATTTCCAAATGGACAGAGGGTGTTTAAAAGGTACGCGGTCCCTTCGGAGTTTAGTCGTCCTCATCACACCCTCGCTCCTGGCTCCACCCCCAAAGTCCCCAGATATTTCTCAAGTTGGACCTGGCAACGCTAGTGACCGACCAATGGGTTTGGCATTCTGAATGCTTTTCCTGGAACATCACATAACTCTAAGCCAGGGGTCCTCAAACTTTTTAAATAGGGGGCCAGTTCACTGTCCCTCAGACTGTTGGAGGGCCGGACTGCCGTTACTGTACAAGGCCGCGGGCCGTCAGTCCTCCGTCTTCTGCATCTCTCTCCCTTCCCCACACCACACACCCCGGCCTGGGAACTCACCTCACCTCGGTATCACCTCACACTCTGTCTCCGCCGCCTCAGCCCAGTGCCGGAAGTGTGCGTTGCTAACGCGAGTTTAGGTCGAACGTCACTTCCGGTCTGATTTTGCCATAACCCAGCGGGCCGCATAAACGTCCTCAGTGGGCCGCATCTGGCCCGCGGGCCGTAGTTTGAGGACCCCTGCTCTAAGCGCTCTTGAGTCTGAAATCATCCAAGAGCCCTAATAGCGCTTAAGACAGGGTCATAGCCCATGACCGAGATTTTCACCATGTTGGGTATTTGTCCCCGGTTCTCTTAGCACAGGGCCTAATGGAAGCTCCAGGAGGATTGGCTTCATCAAGGGGGTGTGGCCTAATATGCAAAGGAGCTCCTGCAACCAAAAAAAGCCCTGCTCATCGGGGGGAAATACTGTTGCAGTCTCGGGAGTGGGGGGGAATGCATGTTGGCGTTAAAGAGGGGGAGGCGCTGCAGGCCAGCCAGTGGCCGAGAATTTGCTCGGTTCTAATCCTGGCATCTCTCTTTAAAAAAAAAAAAGGCTCATGTAATGGGCAACGTGACAGACCTCTTCCTGAGACCCTGAAGAGTCTCTTCCAGTCTGTGTAGACATTACTGATCTCAATGGGCCGAGTATCTCATTCTGCATAAGGCCCCTATGTTAATGTTAAATTCATTGTCCACATCATGTGATGTGATGGTGTCGCTTTACTCTGCTCTGGTAAGAGCTCACATGGAGTCTCGTGTTCAGTTTTGGACACCACATTTTAAGAAGGATCTAGACAAGCTGGAACGGGTTCGGAGGAGGGCGACGAAGATGGTGAGGGGTCTGGAGACCCAGTCCTATGAGGAAAGGTTGAAGGAGCTGGGGATGTTTAGCCTGGAGAGGAGGCGGCTGAGAGGCGATAGGATCACCAAGTATGTACTTGAAGGGCTGTCCTATAGAGGAAAGTGTGGAATTGTTTTCTGCGGCCCCAGAAGGTCAGACCAGAACCAGTGGGTTAAAATTAAATCAAAAGAGATTCTGGCTCAACATTAGGAAGAACTTCCTGACCGTTAGAGCGATTCCTCAGTGGAACAGGCTTCCTCCTTGGGAGGTGGTGGGCTCTCCTTCCTTGGAGGTTTCTAAACAGAGGCTAGATGGCCATCTGACAGCAATGAAGATACTGTGGATTTAGGGGGAGGTGTTTGTGAGTTTTCTGCATTGTGCAGGGGGTTGGACTAGATGACTCTGGAGGTCTCTTCCAACTCTATGATTAACTTCCTGACCATGAGAGCGGTTCCTCAGTGAAACAGGCTTCCTCCTTGGGAGGTGGTGGGCTCTCCTTCCTTGGAGGTTTTTAAACAGAGGCTAGAGGGCCATCTGACAGCAATGAAGATCCTGTGAATTTAGGGGGAGGTATTTGTGAGTTTCCTGCAGGGGCAGGGGGTTGGACTAGATGATCCTGGAGATCCCTTCCAACTCTATGATTCTATGATGAATCAATGAACTTTGCAAGCCCACTGCATTTCTCCCTGTGGCCATCAGATGGTAGTATTGCTTTTCTCTTGGTTACAAGAGACCGGAGGCCCATCTAAATTGAGTGTATGCAGTTTTCTTATACTCTTTCTCAAGGCTTTTTGCTTTCTCCCAGTTTTTCCTCTCCTTCTCATCATAGTGCGCATTCACAGATAGGAGCTAGACTATAACGAAATGGTTCAGGAAGGCATGTATAAAAATGAATGGCCTGCCATAAATTTTGTTAGTCTTTAAGGTGCTCCTGGTCTAATAGCCAGTTTGGTGTAGTGGTTAAGCATGCGGACTCTTATCTGGGAGAACCTGGGTTTGATTCCCCCACTCCTCCACTTGCAGCTGCTGGAATGGCCTTGGGTCAGCCATAGCTCTGGCAGAGGTTGTCCGAGAAAGGGCAGCTGCTGTGAGAGCCCTCTCCAGCCCCACCCACCTCACAGGGTGTCTGTTGTGGGGGAGGAAGATAAAGGAGATTGTGAGCCACTCTGAGACGCTTCGGAGTGGAGGGCGGGATATAAATCCATTATCTTCATCTACCTCACAGGGTGTCTGTTGTGGGGGAGGAAGGGAAAAGAGATTGTGAGCCGCTCTGAGACTCTTTGGAGTGGAGGGCGGGATATAAATCCAATATCTTCATCTACCTCACAGGGTGTCTGTTGTGGGGGAGGAAGGTAAAGGAGATTGTGAGCCACTCTCAGACTCTTCGGAGTGGAGGGCGGGATATAAATCCATTATCTTCATCTACCTCACAGGGTGTCTGTTGTGGGGGAGGAAGGGAAAGGAGATTGTGAGCCGCTCTGAGACTCTTTGGAGTGGAGGGCGGGATATAAATCCAATATCTTCATCTAACTCACAGGGTGTCTGTTGTGGGGGAGGAAGGTAAAGGAGATTGTGAGCCACTCTCAGACTCTTCGGAGTGGAGGGTGGGATATAAATCCAATATCTTCTTCTTCTAATAATGTAAGAGAAGCCATGCTGGATCAGGCCAATGACTCTGGCTCTTTTCTTCTGCTGCAGACAGACTAACACAGCTACCCATCTTGATTGTAAACTGTGTACATTCCCAGGAATAAACAGTTTTAAAAGGGGAGTAGAGAAACTCATAGAGGATCAGTCTATTTGTCCTGGGACCTGTTTTGTTCAACATCTTTATCAATGATTTGGAGGAAGGAATAGAGGGAATGCTTATTAAATTTGCCAATGATACTAAATTGGGAGGGGTTGCAAATACAGAAGAAGACAGAAACAGCGTACGGGATGATCTTAGCCTGGAAAACTGGGCTAAAACCAATAAAATGAATTTTAACAGGGATAAATGTAAAGTTCTGCATTTTGGTAGGAAAAATCCCATGCATAGTTATAGGATGGGGGAGACTTGTCTTAGCAGTAGTATGTGCGAAAAGGATCTAGGGGTCTTAGAAGATCATAAGCTGAACATAAGTCAACCGTGTGATGCTGCGGCTAAAAAGGCAAATGCAATTTTGGGCTGTATCAACAGAAGTATAGTGTCCAGATCACGTGATGTAGTGGTATCGCTTTACTCTGCTCTGGTAAGACCTCCCCTGGAGCATTGTGTTCAGTTTTGGGCACCAAATTTTAAGAAGGATCTAGACAAGCTGAAAGGGGTCCAGAGGAGGGCGACGAAGATGGTGAGGGGTCTGGAGACCAAGTCCTATGAGGAAAAGTTGAAGGAATTGGGGATGTTTAGGCCCATCCTGTCCAACACTCTGTGTCACATAAGAACAGAAAAGAAGCCATGTTGGATCAGGCCAAAGGCCCATCCAGTCCAACATTCTGTGTCACATAAGAACATAAGAGAAGCCATGTTGGATCAGGCCAATGGCCCATCCAGTCCAACACTGCGTCACACAGTAGCCAACCCCCCCCCCCCCCGAGTGCCATCAGAAGGTTCACAAGTGGGTCTAGAAGCCCTTCCACTTTGCCCCCTGCAAGCACCAAGAATGCAGAGCATCACTGCCCCAGACAGTTCCAATAAAATGCTGTGGCTAATAGCCACTGATGGACCTCTGCTCCATATTTTTATCCAATCCCCTCTTGAAGCTGGCTATGCTTGTAGCTGCCACCACCGCCTGTGGCAGTGAGTTCCGCACGTTAATCACCCTTTGGGTGAAGAAGGACTTTCTTTTATCTGTTCTCACCCAACTGCTCAGCCATTTCATGGAGTGCCCACGAGTTCTCGTATTGTGAGAACGGGAGAAAATGTTATTTTATTTATTTATTTGATTTGATTTCTATCCCACCCTCCCCACCGGAGCAGGCTCAGGGCGGCTCACAACATAAAACTCCACAATAGTAAAATATACAAGCTATAAAATAATACATTCTATAAAATTATACATTCAGCCATTAAAATCAGCCATTAAAATCAGCATTTCATGTCATTTGGCACTAAGCTAAGTTTTATTCCATTTTCCAGGTGTGAACGGCGTTCTCTCTGCGCTGTAGACACCGTGTTACTTAAAGGCCAGCTTGAAGAAGATGGGTTTTGCAGGCCCTGCGAAACTGGCCAAGATTCCTCATGGCCCGCACTTCTGGCAGCTGGTTCCACCAGTGGGGGGCGGCAATCGAAAAGGCCCTTTCCCTGGTGACTTCCAGTTTGACCTCCTTTGGCCCGGGGATTACCAGTAGGTTTTGAGAGCCAGATCGAAGTACCCTCTGGGTAGGCTTCCCAATCCCCAGGTCCCAGCAGGGGATCCCCCGGTTTTACAGGCTTCCCCCCTCCCCCAGCCAGCTGGCCCGCGGGGGAAGCCCCTCCCCCACAGCCATTATGCACCTCCAGGAACGATTCCCATAGAGAATGATGGGGAATTGATCTGTGGGTATCGGGGGCTCTGAGGGGGCTGTTTTTTGAGGTAGAGGCACCAAATTTTCAGTATAGTATCTAGTGCCTCTCCCCAAAGTACCCCCCAAGTTTCAAAAGGATTGGACCAGGGGGTCCAATTCTATGAGCCCCCAAAGAAGGTGCCCCTATCCTTCATTATTTCCTATGGAAGGAAGACATTTAAAAAGGTGTGCTGTCCCTTTAAATGTGATGGCCAGAACTCCCCTGGAGTTCAATTATGCTTGTCCCACCCTTGCTCCTGGCTCCGCCCCCATTGTCTCCTGGCTCCACCCCCAAAGTCTCCTGGCTCCACCCCCAAAGTCCCCAGATATTTCTTGAATTGGACTTGGCAACCCTACCTCTGGGGAATGTATGGGGAGACTTCTGTCTCTACCTTCTCTACACACGGGGGGCAGCGATGGGGCCTTGAATCTATGCCAAGGAGCTGCTGGTGCAGAGACCAACGGTGCCAGGACTGTGGAGAGAGCTAATAAAGAATGTTGGTTAAGGAGGAGGGAGAAGGAGGGGGTGAGAGCCGGGAAAGAGGGTTGCATTCCACACCACACTGAGTTACTTCGGGAAGTTTCATGCCACAAACCATGCGGACGTGTGTGTGCATTCACATGCAGTCTCTAGAACACGAGTTGCGAGAAGTCCCCCCCCCCCTCAAAGCCCCCACGTTCAGCGAAGTGTTTGCAAAGCTTCTTGCAAAGGGAAGGAGGGCTTCTTCAGGCAGTGGAAGCAGCAAGGCCGAAGCTGTTGCGAATGCTGAAGTTGCGTAACTGAGGCTGAGCCAAGCAGGGCCCCACCCACCCCACAGCTGCAGAAAGCCCCAGTCCCTCCAGGCCAAGGAGGCAAACCGGAGACGAACAGCTCCACTTGGGGAGGTGGCTGAGTGCTGACACCCTCGGGGAGGAGCGGGGAAGGCTGTTCCAACCTGCCTTGGAATCGGCATCTCACAAGCTTCTCCATCCAGCT
>NC_083237.1:2990595-3021264 GCF_032191835.1 Heteronotia binoei | reverse complement strand
AGCTCCTGAGCCAAGCCTCTCTTCCTTCTACTGGCTGAGACTCCCCCTCCCCCAGTCCCCCGGGGAAGGAAGGAAAGAGCCAGAGCTTCCTTTGCCCCGTTCCCTGGATCCCACGGGGAAAAAAAACAAAGAAAGTACCTTCAAGACCAATGAGTGCTAATGTTTTAAGCATGTTTTAAGTTTAAAAAAATCTTTATTTGTGTTTGTTTCCTTTATAAAGTTTCTACCTAATCTCAAATAGGTACACATATGGCCCTCCCCACTTCCAGATCTCCCGTGCGGGTTCCTCACCAAAATATTCGCCGGACGGAGGGTTGTTCATGTCGTACACAAGTTTCTTTGTCAGCCGATCCAGCTCTTCTTCTGGGCGGCTTGGGGGAGCCTGTGGGGGGTGAACAAGGGAGAGAGGAAGCAGAGAATCCTCCACACAGAGAGAGGCTAGGGCAAGGGTGTCAAACATGCATTTCGGGGGCCGAATCTGGCCCCCCAGAGGGCTCCTATCAGGCCTCCGAGCAACTGGCTCCTGTCTGCTTTCTTCTCCCTCTCTCTTGCTTCCTTCTGCATCACAGCTTACTTTGGAAGGCTTGCTCAATTGCACAGGAGCTACAGAGCAAAACCTCTATTTTCTCCATTGGCTGAGGCTCCTCCCTCCAAGTCCCCTGGGGAAGGAAGGAAAGAGCCAGAGCTTCCTTTGTCCAGTTCCCTGGATCCCATGGGAGAAATAAAAGAAAACATCCTTAAGAGCAACGAGTGCTAGCATTTTAAGCAAGTTTTAATTTTTTTAAATATATATATGTGGTGCTGGAGAAGACTCTTGAGAGTCCCTCGGACTGCAAGAAGATCCAATCCGCCAGTCCTAAGGGAAATCAACCCCGACTGTTCCCTGGAAGGTCAGATGCTGAAGCTGAAACTCAAATACTTTAAGGTCAGATGCTGAAGCTGAAACTCAAATACTTTGGCCACAAATGAGAAGGGAGCCCTCCCTGGAGAAGACTCTTGAGAGTCCCTCGGACTGCAAGAAGATCCAATCAGCCAGTCCTAAGGGAAATCACCCCCGACTGTTCCCTGGAAGGTCAGATGCTGAAGCTCAAATCCTTTGGCCACCCAATGAGAAGGAAGCCCTCCCTGCAGAAGACTCTTGAGAGTCCCTTGGACTGCAAGAAGATCCAGTCAGTCAGTCCTAAGGGAAATCAACCCAGACTGTTCCCTGGAAGGTCAGATGCTGAAGCTGAAACTCAAATACTTTGGCCACAAATGAGAAGGGAGCCCTCCCTGGAGAAGACTCTTGAGAGTCCCTCGGACTGCAAGAAGATCCAATCAGCCAGACCTAAGGGAAATCAACCCTGACTGTTCCCTGGAAGGTCAGATGCTGAAGCTCAAATCCTTTGGCCACCCAATGAGAAGGAAGCCCTCCCTGCAGAAGACTCTTGAGAGTCCCTTGGACTGCAAGAAGATCCAGTCAGTCAGTCCTAAGGGAAATCAACCCAGACTGTTCCCTGGAAGGTCAGATTCTGAAGCTGAAGCTCAAATACTTTGGCCACCAAATGAGAAGGAGCCTCCCTGGAGAAGTCCCTTATGCTGGGAAAGACAGAAGGCAAAGAAGAAGGGGACGGCAAAAGAGGAGATGGCTGGACAGCGTGACTGATGTCTGGACCAACAATATGGTCTCATTTATGTCAGATCTGGCCCTCATAACAAATGAGTTCGACACGCCTCAGCTAGAGGAAGCGCAGATGTGGCGGGTGCTGTTGAATTAGCAAGAGACTGCTCCAGGACCCCTTTTTCCCAAGGCTGTGGCTCAAGCCAGTAGGCGTGATGTAATTGAGGGCAGGGCCTCTGAGCATGTGCTGAGTGCCATTTCCTTCACTGGTCATCCAGGACAGCCCCTGATCCGAGGGCCTGTCCCCCAGAGATGGGAGTTGCTGCATTGAAACAGGAGCCTCCTGCAAACACATTCCGGCTGCTTGGAAACAACGCCACAAAACTGTAAAGCCCTCAAGACTCTTTCTGCCTTTAGAGGGGAAGACCCTGTTATGGGGACTGGAAAGGCGAGGGGAAGGTCACAAAATAAGCCTTGTTGTGGCCCTCAAGAGCAGGGGTGTCAAACATGCAGTTGGGGGGCCAAATCAGGCCCTGGAGGGCTCCTATCAGGCCTCCGAGCAACTGGCTGTCATCTGCTTCCTTCCTACTGAGCCAAGCCTCTCTTCCTTCTATTGGCTGAGGCTCCTCCCCCTCCTGGCCCCTTGGGGTAGGAAGGAAAGAGCCAGAGCTTCCTTTGCCCAGTTCCCTGGATCCCATGGGAGAGATACAAAGAAAGCACCTTTAAGACCAACAAGGGCTAATGTTTTAAGCATGGTTTATTTTACAATTTTAAAAAAAATCTTTGTGTTTGCCTGTGCTTTTTATAAAGGGATTTTTTTTTTAATCTCTGCTACCTAATCTTAAATAGGTACATACATAGCCCCGGGACTGAGAGAGCTCTGAGAAAACTGGGACTGGCCCAAGGTTACCCCAGCAGGCTGCATGTGAATCGAACCCAGTCCTCCAGCTTAGAGTCCACCACTGTTCACCACTACACCAAACTGACTCAGACAGGATGCTGGACTGGGTGGACCCTCACTGGTCTGATGCAGCAAGGCTCTTCTGATGTTCTCAGCCTCTGCTCCACATTTTTGTGGCTATAATTCTCTGCCTCTTCCAAGACAGCCAGGAACCCACCTCTCCCTCGGGCTGCATGGGAGAATCGACTCTGAGTGGCCTTATACCCTGCTGAGGTCCTTCAGAGAGAGTCCGTTTGGTGTAGTGGTTAAGTGGGCGGACTCTTATCTGGGAGAACCAGGTTTGAATCCCCCCCTCCTCCACTTGCAGCTGCTGGAATGGCCTTGGGTCAGCCATAGCTCTGGCAGAGGTTGTCCTTGAAAGGGCAGCTTCTGTCAGAGCTCTCTCAGCCCCACCCCCACCTCACAGGGTGTCCTGTTGTGGGGAGGATTGGAAAGGAGATGGTGAGCCGCTCTGAGACTCTTCAGAGTGGAGGGCGGGATACAAATAATAATAATAATAATAATAAAATTTTATTTATACCCCGCCCTCCAGTATCTTCATCTACCTCACAGGGTGTCTGTTGTGGGGGGAGGAAGGGAAAGGAGATTGTAAGCTGCTCTGAGACTGATTCAGAGAGAAGGGAGGGGTATAAATCTACAGTCTTCTTCCCAGAACTATAAGACGACAACACTGGATTTCCATTCTGCCCTCCACTCTCAGAGTGGCTCACAATCTCCTTTCCCTTCCTCCCCCACAACAGACACCTCGTGAGGTGAGTGGGGCTGAGAGGGCTCTCCCAGCAGCTGCCCTTTCAAGGACAACCTCTGCCAGAGCTCTGGCTGACCCAAGGCCATTCCAGCAGCTGCAAGTGGAGGAGTGGGGAATCAAACCCGGTTCTCCAGAGGCTCCTAGAGAAAGTGGCTGCCCAGGGAGAATCTACTCCGGGTGGCCTTATACGCTGTTGAGGTTCCTCCCCTCCAAGACCCCTCCCTCTCCTGTCTCCGCTCCCCAAATCTCCAGGAGTTTCACAACTGGAGCTGGCAACTCTACTTCTCCCACATTCCCTGGGGCAATGTCCGCCTTGGTCTTCTTACCTGGTGCTGGTATCTCAACCCTCCGCCGCCGGCCGGCATCTGGGACAAGGGCGCCAACTCCTCCTTCCCTGGCTTCGCCAATCCAGATTGGTACTGCCCTCCCGGCGAGCCCAGCTTGGAGTGCCCTCCAGGTCCGGCGTAGAACTCCCCCTCGCCCACCCGCTTGCCGTAAGATGGGGGGTCCGGGTACCAGGGCTCTGCGTCGTGGGGTCGGGTCCTGAGCCCCGGCTCTGAGGCATACTGAGGGGGCGGCTTTGCCCATAGCCAGGCTGCGGGGACGGAGGGCCATACGCTTGCTCCGCCCTGCGCCGTGGCTGGTTGTAGCCCGGGACTGGCTGGGCCACCTTCACTTGAACGTTGAAATGCGGACCGGCGGAAGTGGAGGCCGTGGCGTAGGAAGCCGGCGTTGGCTGGGGGAACGGCTTGGAGACTGCCGTCGCCCGGTGGTATCCCGCTCCGTAAGAGTCGCCGGTGACAGGAGTGCCGTACTGGGAGGGCAGCCCTGAGGAGACCGGGTAGGCTGGCATTGGCTGACCTCCGTAAGGCACACTCTTGGCGTAAGAGTCAGCGGCGGAAGCTGTGGGGAAGGCTTCTGAGGATCCTGGCTTGTAGGCACCGGTAGGTTTGTAGGCACCCGGATGCGGCGGGGCAGGTGGGTACGGAGCAGAATCCACGTTCTGGAGGAAGGCAGGAAATTCAGGTCAGACCTGGGCAGGGGAACACACACAGGGAGACACTCCCCTCTCCACCTCCCTCTAGGTGCCCTACCTGCCTCTCACCCCGGCGGTGCCCGGTGCTCTCCATATCCGCCAGCATGTTGGTGAGGGAGTCTATCTGGACGTCAATGCTGGAAGAGCGAGCCGGGCGCTGGTCCAGGGAGGGGCCCTGAGGGGACAAAGAAGGGGGGGAGAAGGGGGGGAGAAGGGGGGGAGAGAAGGGAGGGGAGAAGGGAGGGGAGAGGGGAGGGGAGAAGGGAGGGGAGAAGGGGAGGGGAGAAGGGAGGCGGAGAAGGGGAGGGAGAAGGGGGGAGAAGGGAGGGGAGAAGGGAGGGGAGAAGGGGGGAGAAGGGAGGGGAGAAGGGAGGGGAGAAGGGAGGGGAGAAGGGGGGAGAAGGGAGGGGAGAAGGGAGGGAGAAGGGAGGGGAGAAGGGGGGAGAAGGGAGGGGAGAAGGGAGGGGAGAAGGGAGGGGAGAAGGGAGGGGAGAAGGGAGGGGAGAAGGGGGGAGAAGGGAGGGGAGAAGGGAGGGGAGAAGGGAGGGGAGAAGGAGGGGAGAAGGGGGGAGAAGGGAGGGAGAAGGGAGGGGAGAAGGGAGGGGAGAAGGGGGGAGAAGGGAGGGGAGAGGGAGGGGGAGAAGGGGGGTAGGTCTTCTTTCAACTGTGGGGCTCACAAGAGAGAGAGAGGGTGAGGGGGGTTCCTTCTAAGCGCCACAGTGTTGCCAGCAGAAATTCTACCCCATGAGCAAAGAAAAAAAACGCGTGTCGCGTTAAAGCAGCGAGTCTGCCTTTGACTGTCAATTCATTTTTTTTCAGATTACCTCCATAACCTTGTAAAAAAACCAGAAAAATTCTTTTAAATTATATTTAAACTATATTTTAGGTATAATTTAAGCATCAGGAGAAGAAGACGACGACAACATTGGATTTATATTCCGCCCTCCACTCAAGAGTCTCAAAGCAGCTTACAATCTCCTTTCCCTTCCTCCCCCACAACAAACCCCCCTGTGAGGTGGGTGGGGCTGGAGAGGGCTCTCAGAGAAGCTGCCCTTTCAAGGACAGAGTCTCAGAGCGGCCTACAATCTCCTTTCCCTTCCTCCCCCACAACAGACACCCTGTGAGGTGGGTGGGGCTGGAGAGGGCTCTCCCAGCAGCTGCCCTTTCAAGGACAGAGTCTCAGAGCGGCCTACAATCTCCTTTCCCTTCCTCCCCCACAACAGACACCCTGTGAGGTGGGTGGGGCTGGAGAGGCTCTCAGAGAAGCTGCCCTTTCAAGGACAGAGTCTCAGAGCGGCCTACAATCTCCTTTCCCTTCCTCCCCACAACAGACACCCTGTGAGGTGGGTGGGGCTGGAGAGGGCTCTCACAGCAGCTGCCCTTTCAAGGACAACCTCTGCCAGAGCTATGGCTGACCCAAGGCCATGCCAGCAGGTGCAAGTGGAGGAGTGGGGAATCAAACCCAGTTCTCCCAGATAAGAGTCCGCACACTTCACCATTACACCAAACTGCTCTCTCAGAATCAAGTCAAATTTCACCCACCTCTGTCCACTATTACTATATTGGCAGACTTGGCCTTAGACGGTCGCCCAGTGCTGAGTCTTAGAAAACATACCAGCTGGAAAGGGGGAACTCTTGCAGTCTACTTTGCCTTTTTTAGTAAATAGGACAACAAGCATTACAGAGGAGGAACAGGAAGAAGACGCCTGTGGATTTATACCCCACCCTTCTCTCTGAATCAGAGGCTCAGAGTGGCTTACAATCGCCTATATCTTCTCCCCCGCAACAGACACCCTGTGAGGTGGGTGGGGCTGAGAGGGCTCTCACAGCAGCTGCTCTTTCAAGAACAACTCCTACAAGAGCTGTGGCTGACCCAAGGCCATTCCAGCAGCTGCAAGTGGAGGAGGGGGGAATCAACCCGGTTCTCCCAGATAAGAGAGCTCTGCTGACCCAAGGCCATGCCAGCAGGTGCAAGTGGAGGAGTGGGGAATCAAACCCAGCTCTCCCAGATAAGAGTCTGCATACTTAACCACTACACCAAACTGCCTCGCTTAAAGCTACTTAAATGCAACCAACCTGCCCAAAACTAATTGTTTATTCAAATATTTATACCCCACTTTTTTCAGTGACTCAAGGCTGCTTACAAATCTATTGAAAAGCATGAGAGGTGCCCAAAAACGTTTCCTCTCCTCCCTCCCCAGCTCCATTGTAGCCTATGGGGACCATTATAGTCAATGGCCCCATAGGCTATAATGGAGAATCGGTCTGGGGGGGTATCTGGGGCTCAGGGGACTGTTTTTTGAGCAGAGACACCAAATCTGCAGCGTAGCTACGAATGCCTCTCCTCAAAAACCTCTCCAGGTTTCAAGAAGATTGGACCACAGGGTCTAATTCTGTGGGCCCAGAAGGAGGTGCCCCCCATCCTCCATTGTTTCCACTGGAGGCTGTGAGCTGAAGCAGAAATCTTTTGAGCTGGCTGCTTTTGAGCACCCCTAGCACAGCTTGGAGGGAACTGCGCTCACCAGCACTACAAGGGGGCTGCCGTCTCCCCACTGCACCGCGACTTCCCCCTGTGCGGCTTGAATCCCTACCCCCAGCAGCTCACCAAGCAGAAGTTCAACAGGGGTAGCTTCCCACACCATATGAACTGCCGGGCTCTCGGTTCCAAAAGGCAAGGGAACCTCACAGGCAGGGGAAAAGGAGCTTCCCCAGCCAGCAGCTTCTCCACCTCGCAGTCCCCTCCCCAACTCACCTGCCCGGGGTAGCCCGGAGGAGAGATGCTGCCCCACGAACCCCCAATCCTCGCTCCTCTTTGGCTGGGTAGTGGTGCTCAGCTGGGGCCTCCTGCGGAAGGGAAGGGGGCCCTGGTGTGAAAAAGAGGGGGGGGGACGGGTCAGAGATTTAGGCTCTTTGTCCCTCCAGCTAGGGCCTCCCAACAGGGCGAAGAGGACCATTGCAGGAGATTGAAGAGAGACAGAAAGAAGAGCCATTGACTTGTGGAACTCACTGGCACAAGCTGTGGTGAAGGGCGGGCGGGGGGCTCAGATGGACTTTAAAGGCAGCAGGACAGTTTTTAGGGAGGGGAGGGCTATTTGAGAAGAAGAAGAAGATGTTGGATTTATATCCTGCCCTGTACTCTGAATCTCAGAGTCCCAGAGCAATCCCAATACCTTCCCCCCCCCCACACACACACATACAACAGACACCCTGTGAGGTGGGTGGGGCTGAGAGAGCTCTGACAGAAGCTGCCCTTTCAGGACAACTCCTGCGAGAGCTACGGCTGGCCCAAAGCCATTCCAGCAGCTGCAAGCGGAGCAGTGGGGAATCAAACCCAGTTCTCCAAGATAAGAGTCCACGCACTTAACCACTACACCAAACTGGCTGGCTGTTGGCTATAAGGCTGCCTAGGGCTGTTTTTTTGTAGCAGGAACTCCTTTGCATATTAGGCCACACCCCCTGATATCAGCCAATCCTCCAAGAGCTTACAGGGCTCTTCGTACAGGGCCTACTGTAAGCTCCAGGAGGACTGGCTACATTAGGGGTGTATGGCCTAATAGGCAAAGGAATTCCTGCTTTAGAAAAAGCCCTTCTGCCAACTCACATTTGGGAAAATACCGGGAGTTTGGGGGTGGGGACTGGGGAAGGAAGGGGACTCATCAAGGCATAATGCATACAATTTGCCGTTCAAAGCAGCCGTTTCTCTCAAAGGAGACTGATCTCTGTAGTTTGGAAATCAGCTGTAATCCCAGGAGAACTCCAGGTACCATCTGGAAACTGGCAACCCCACCAGTATCTTGTACCACAGCGGTGTCCCACTTTTGGATAAGAGTTTCCTTTGAGGCCACGCGGCTAGAAGACAACTGTAGATTTATACCCCACCCTTCTCTCTGAATCAGAGTTGCAGAGCGTCTTACAATCTCCTTTACCTTCCTCCCCCACAACAGCCACCCTGTGAGGTGGGTGGGGCTGGGAGAGGTCTGAGAGAACTGCTCTTGAGAAAGCAACTCTGGCAAGGAACTTGTGACTGACTCAAGGTCACTCCAGTAGGTGCCATGTGGAAGAGTGAGGCATCAAACCCGGTTCTCCCAGATAAGCGTCCGCGCACTTAACCACTACACCAAACTGGCTCTAGAAGACACAATCACATCTTCATTAAATTCTTCCCAAAACCTGGGACCAATTTCACACTAGACCTTTAATCCTGGTTTAGCCCTGTCCCCAAACTGACATTCTACGCTAGAATCGTAAAAGGTAAAGGTAGTCCCCTGTACAAGCACCAGTCGTTTCCGACTCTGGGGTGACATCGCATCACAATGTTTTCACGGCAGACTTTTTTTACGGGGTGGTTTGCATTGCCTTCCCCAGTCCTCTACACTTTACCCTCAGCAAGCTGGGTGCTCCTTTCACCAACCTCGGAAAGATGGAAGGCTGAGTCAACCTCGAGCCGGCTACCTGAACCCAGCTTCCGCCGGAAACGAACTCAGGTCGTGAGCAGAGATCCCTGACTGCAGGACTGCAGCTTCACCACTCTGTGCCGCGGGGCTGCTTTGACACTAGAATCATAGAATCAGATAAACCAACTCTATGACTGACTTTATGATTCTATGGTTTGAATGCAGAATGTCAGCCTGGGGAAAGGGCTAAACCAGGATTAAATGTCTAGCGCGAAACTGGTTTGGTTGTGCTGACGTGGATCCCAAAATCCAGTGGCCATGAGTTACGGGGACCTCTCAAGACCCTCGACCTTCTGCTGGCCTCCAGTCTGCTGCGTGCTGCGAGGGCAGGAGAGACGCCTGGCTCTATCATGACAAAGCAGAGGGGCGTTGCCGCCGAACTCTTCATGCCTCATTCCCGTCCCCCACCCCCCACCGCCTGTCCTGTGACCGTCTCCTCCCCAAGCCAACGCTCATCTGCTAAAGATACCGTGGTTATACAACCCGCTTGACTGCCGTGGACGGAGGCCAAGAGCTTGTGGCTGCAGATGTTTCTCGGCAGAAGGCTTCAGCCAGGAGCTGGCCCAGCCCCGCTGCACACAGATGGGACTTCAATCATATCGCCTGGGGCAAATTCAGGCTCCCAGCAAACCTCAAAGACCAGCTACTCGCCAAGCTGGTGCAGAAAGGAGCAGGGAAAAAGGGACTCAGACGAGGCACTGGGATTGCCAGTGCCAGGTTGGAAAAAACCTTGGGAGCTTTGGGGAGGGGACAGCGGGTAAACGCCACACAGTCCAGTCTCCAAAGTCTTCTGCGGCGGCTCTGATCCCTTTCACCTAGAGATCAGCTGTACTGCTGACAGATCTCTGGCCCGGAGGTTGGCAGCTTTATTTGGCATTTAGGGTGCCCAGCTCTGGGTTGGGAGGGGTGCGACTGTAATGCTGGGAGATCCGCAGGCCCCCTTCTGGAGGATAAAAACATACTACACAATACTGCGATTAAACAAAACTGCCACTCTCTGACACATTGCGATATACTTTTTTTCTAATGCTTGAACCCACTCACGTTGCACAATTTATGTTGCTCATCGAAAACCACACCATTCATAGCGATATTAAGTGCCAGAATTATTAAATATTCAATGTCCCAGGAAATCCTCTTAAAGTCCAAACTCCTTGCTTGAAAGGCAAAAAGGTGCTTGGACAAAAGTGCTTGTAACACTCAAACTTTCGTTTTTTTCACTGGGTAGAGAGGCTTCTGATGCCTCCTCCCAATGTCGAACTCCATTCCCAAGAAGATCTTTGGTATTAGGGTGGCCAGCTCTGGGTTGGAAAATACCTGGATGTTAGGGGTGGGGGGGTGTAGAGCCCTCATCAGAGTACAACTGTAATACTGGGAGATCTCCAGGCCTCACCTGGAGGATGGAATACAATCCGAGAGAGGTCACTATAATGGATAACACAACAAACAAAATACAAGCTGGTGACCAATTTACTAAGAAATATATAGAAACCCGTCCAAATGTCCAAAACGTGTACATTCAAGTCCCAAAGTAGTGCGGTGACAAGCCAATCGATTAAGTACTTCTTTCCAGTCTTCATCAGCTCATACTGAGAGGTTTACAAGATGATGCATGGGATGGAGAAAGTAGAGAAGTCCTTTTCTCCCTTTCTCACAATACAAGAACTCGTGGGCATTCCATGAAATTGCTGAGCAGTCGGGTTAAAACGGATAAAAGGAAGTACTTCTTCACCCAAAGGGTGATTAACATGTGGAATTCACTGCCACGGGAGGTGGTGGCGGCCACAAGCACAGCCAGCTTCAAGATGGGATTGGATAAAAATATGGAGCAGAGGTCCATCAGTGGCTATTAGCCTCTCTCTCTCTCTCTCTCTCTCTGGTGTTATACTGGCCACTGTGTGATACAGAGGGTTGGACTGGATGGGCCATTGGCTGATCCAACATGGCTTCTCTTCTGTTCTTCTGTGACACAGAATGTTGGACTGGATGGGCCGCTGGCCTGATCCAACATGGATTCTCTTACATTCTTATGTGACACAGAGTGTTGGACTGGAGGGGCCTTTGGCCTGATCCAACAGGGCTTCTCTTATGTTCTTATGTGACACAGAGTGTTGGACTGGATGGGCCTGATCCAACAGGGCTTCTCTTATGTTCTTATGTGACACAGTGTTGGACTGGATGGGCCTGATCCAACAGGGCTTCTCTTATGTTCTTATGTGACACAGAGTGTTGGACTGGATGGGCCTGATCCAACAGGGCTTCTTTTATGTTCTTATGTGACACAGAGTGTTGGACTGGATGGGCCTGATCCAACAGGGCTTCTCTTATGTTCTTATGTGACACAGAGTGTTGGACTGGATGGGCCTGATCCAACAGGGCTTCTTTTATGTTCTTATGTGACACAGAGTGTTGGACTGGAGGGGCCTTTGGCCTGATCCAACATGGATTCTCTTACATTCTTATGTGACAGAGTGTTGGACTGGATGGGCCATTGGCCTGATCCAACATGGCTTCTCTTCTGTTCTTCTGTGACACAGAGTGTTGGACTGGAGGGGCCTTTGGCCTGATCCAACATGGCTTCTCTTCTGTTCTTCTGTGACACAGAATGTTGGACTGGAGGGGCCATTGGCCTGATCCAACATGGATTCTCTTCTGTTCTTCTGTGACACAGAATGTTGGACTGGATGGGCCGCTGGCCTGATCCAACATGGATTCTCTTACATTCTTATGTGACACAGAGTGTTGGACTGGAGGGGCCTTTGGCCTGATCCAACATGGCTTCTCTTCTGTTCTTCTGTGACACAGAATGTTGGACTGGAGGGGCCATTGGCCTGATCCAACATGGATTCTCTTCTGTTCTTCTGTGACACAGAATGTTGGACTGGATGGGCCGCTGGCCTGATCCAACATGGATTCTCTTACACTCTTATGTGACACAGAGTGTTGGACTGGAGGGGCCTTTGGCCTGATCCAACACGGCTTCTCTTATGTTCTTATGTGACACAGAGTGTTGGACTGGAGGGGCCTTTGGCCTGATCCAACATCGCTTCTCTTATGTTCTTATGTAGCCAATGTGAAATTGCTGTTGGAGATGCTCTGCTGTCCCATTTTTTAAAAATTATGTAAAGAAGCCATATATTGAATCAATATCGGTCCCAGGTCTGATGAAGCCTGGAAAGAAACAAGTACTTAATCGATTGGCTTGTCACCGCACTACTTGGGACTTGAATGTGCATGTTTGGACATTTGACGGGTTTCTATATATTTCTAGTAAATTGGTCACTAGCTTGTATTTTGTTTGTTGTGTTACCCACCTGAAGGGATGGCAACCCTTTAAGTGGCATCCGTGGCCAGATGTTCCAGGTTCCCACTCCTTCCTAAAGCAGGCAGCACGGCCCTTCTGGAAACCACAGCTCTAGAGACAGCTGCCTGCCATTAACGCTTCTGCTCACCCAACTTCCCAGCAGACCCATTACCTGCTGCAGGGGGTGGGTACCGAGGGGCCGGCCCCATGGCACTCATAGTCCCGTTGGCCTCCTGAGATCCGTACAGGGGCCTGGGGGCGGCGGGAGCAGTAGCAAAACTCTTCTGGGGCTTGCAAGCCACTGGAGCGGAGACCAGGATACCAGGAGACCCCGAGACGCACACCTGCTTTGGGGGGAGCCAGGTGGGGCCAGACATCGTGAGAGAAGCTAGGAAAAATTAAAAAGGGACAGAACTCTCAGGTCTTTGTAAGCTGAAAAGCCTTCCCTTATTTACTTATTGAAAACATTTCGTAGCAGCCTTTCTATTTTGTAGGAACTCAAGACAGACGACAATATAAACACAATCATTTAAAATCAATCATTCAAAACGGCCGGTAGGCAGACAAACGGAACTTTAGTAGAGAATTACTATACGCGCACTCTGCATTGGTTCGTCACAGCTTCGTACACTCTGCTTCACTCAAAAGGTTGGGGAAGCCCAGGTTTTGGGCTTCTCCAGCAGAGTGGTAAAGCTGAAGTACTGCAGTCCAAGCTCTGTGCTCGTGACCTGAGGTTGTCCTTGAAATGGCAGCTTCTGAGAGAGCTCTCTCAGCCTCACCCACCTCACAGGGTGTCTGTTGTGGGGGAGGAAGATAAAGGAGATTGTGAGCCGCTCTGAGACTCTTCGGAGTGGAGGGCGGGATATAAATCCAATATCTTCATCTACCTCACAGGGTGTCTGTTGTGGGGGGGAAGGGAAAGGAGATTGTGAGCCGCTCTGAGACTCTTCGGAGTGGAGGGCGGGATATAAATCCAATCTCTTCATCTACCTCACAGGGTGTCTGTTGTGAGGGAGGAAGCTAAAGGAGATTGTGAGCCGCTCTGAGATTCAGCGTGGAGGGCGGGATATAAATCCAATATCTTCTTCTGAGTTCGAGTCCCGCAGAAGCTGGGTTCAGGTAGCCGGCTCAAGGTTGACTCAGCCTTCCTTTCTTCAGAGGTCGGTAAAAGGAGTACCCAGTTTGCTGGGGGGGGTGGGGGAAGCATAGTTGACTGGGGAAGGTAATGGCAAACCACCCTGTAAAAAAGTCTGCCATGAAAATGTTGCGATGCGACGCCACCCGAGTCGGAAACGCCTGGTGCTTGCACAGGGGGCTACCTTTAAAGCACTTAAGGGGTGAAAATTTTCAAGTGGAGATTTTATGTTATACACTCAAAGGCTCAAATAAATCAATGTCACAGCATTGCAGCTTTCGAAAGTAAAAAGAGGCAAGAATTCAGGAGAGCCCTAAAAGACTAGCAAAATTTGTGGCAGGGGAGTTTTCCAGATAGACACCGCTAGTTAGAATGGGATATAAGGACAGATGGACTCATTCTAGCTGCATCTGAGGAAGTGACTATAGTGACTCCCAAAAGCTCCTCCCTTGCTACAAATTTTATTAGTCTCAAAGTTGTTCCTGGCCTCTTGCTCTTTTCTGCTGCTACAAAATCGTAAAGAGACCAAGAGCACCTTTAAGGATGCAAGAGAGCTGTGTTTCTCAAAAGCTTATGCTACAATATATTCTGTTAGACTTAACAGTGCTACTGGACTCTTTCCTATTTTGCAAACAGACAGATTTAAGTTTGCTGCCATACACTAAACTGCTATGGAAAGCTCTGTGTTTAAAAATACACGTCCTATTTGGAGTGGCATCACGCAAAAGCAGAAACCCCAAGATAAATTCAGTGGGTTGCACAGGCAAAACTCCTGACAGATGTCAGAGAAAGAGAACCAGGTTGCTTGCAAAAAAGATTAGCAAAGGTGCGGGAATGGAGCAAAAAGTTCTTCAAATTAGAATTAAAAGAAAGCTATAATAATAATAATATATAATAATAAATTTTTATTTGTACCCCGCCCTCCCCTGCCGAAGCAGGCTCAGGGCGGCTAACAATACGATGACCAATGGTGCACCAAACAATAAAACAGTTACATTAGAAACATTAAATTAGACATTAATTAACCTTAAAAACCTGTTAAAACAATTAACTAAAACATATTATGACACTATCCTTGACGCTAGGAAGAAACCCCAAAGTGATAAGCAAAGACAGCAGAAAAGGACACGACTCAGTCCATTTAAAAAGCAGCAAAGAATCAAACAATTAACGTAAGAGGCTCAGAAGTTAAATAAGATACACATACAAATAATCGACACACAATTTAAGAAATCCCCAGTTGAGCAACAAACCAAAAAACAGAGCCTTCAGGAGGGCTGGGGAGACCCACCCAAGCACCAACTCTAGTGGGCTGCTTGTGGGTCAGCCATGGCCTTTTTCTCTCAGCCAACCTGCCTCTCACGGTTCATGAGTGTTTGGGAGAACCAGGTATGTTTCCATGTAGAGGAAGCACAGGATAAAAGCAGCGTGCATGCAAGCGGGATTCAACAGATGAGGAGCCACAGCTGAAAAGGCCCTGCTTCTTCCTCTCCCCAGTCTTCAGTTTTGAACGGGAGTTAATGTGATTCATGCTCTTGACACAGTCCAAAGGGAATTACAGGCCAATTAATCTAATGCCTGTTCTGGGTAAATTAGAAGAATCCATTAGCAAACAGACAATTATTAAGTCTACTGACGAACAAAGGGCAAACACAGGGGTTTTGGCAAAGGATAATCCTGGCTCAATACACATTTTGGGGGAGGTTTTAGAAGAAGGTTAACAAGGGTGATCTGCTAAACATATATTCTTGGACTTCCACATGACATCTCACCCAAGACTCCTGAATAAGCCTAGTAGTCACGGGATAAAAGGATGAACTCTCTGATGGATTATCCTGACCACCCCCGGCCCAAAGGACATCCGTTTTGCCTCAACCAGGGGCAGGGCCTTTTCAGCTCTGGCCCCTGCTTGATGGAATCAGCTCTCTATGGAGATCCGGGCCCTACCTGAATTACTATCATTTCATAGGGCCTGTAAGACGGAGCTGTTCTGCCGGGCCTTTGGTTGAGGCAGTGGGCAGTCTATTCCAGCAACTATTCCATCAGTCGGCCTCCCTTGTTGGGATATCAAGCTTTACTGTGTATGGGACTATCCAATTTATTACCACCATCATTCGTTTGGGGCCGAAAACTGCTGTATTCTGTGAAATGTCCCCTTCCTGCCTGACAACGCACCGATTTGTTTTATTGTTCTATTGTTTGATTTGCTAATGTTATTGTATTGTTCTTAAATTTAAGGTTTTTAATTGTTGTTCAGTTTATGTTGTGATCTGCCCTGAGCCCGTTATGGGAAAGGGCGGAATATATGCCTACTAAATCAATCAATCAATCAAGTAAAATGACAGGGAGCAGGGAGAAGGAACAGATCGGTTGGAGGGGAAGATCCCAGGAGACCAGAGATACCTAATTTGTTCTTGCACGGTTGGAACTGGGAGAAGAGCCATGAAGCGGCCTGGTCTGCAGATCCATCAAGTTGCCAAAAAAATCAAAATGGGTCATAAGGAGCTATGGAAGAATTTCCCAAAACTGACTGAGTGGACAACAATGCAGCAAATGGAGGGGAGGGATCGGTGGCTCAGTGGCAGAGCATCTGCTTGGTAAACAGAAGGTCCCAGGTTCAATCCCCGGCATCTCCAACTAAAAAGGGTCCAGGCAAGTAGGTGTGAAAAACCTCAGCTTGAGACCCTGGAGAGCCACTGCTGGTCAGGGGAGGGACGGTGGCTCAGAGGCAGAGCATCTGCTTGGGAAGCAGGAAGTCCCAGGTTCAATCCCAGCATCTCCAACTAAAAAAAAGGGTCCAGGCAAGTAGGTGTGAAAAACCTCAGCTTGAGACCCTGGAGAGCCACTGCTGGTCAGGGGAAGGACGGTGGCTCAGTGGTAGAGCATCTGCCTGGTAAGCAGAAGGTCCCAGGTTCAATCTCCGGCATCTCCAACTAAAAAGGGTCCAGGCAAGTAGGTGTGAAAAACCTCAGCTGGAGACCCTGGAGAGCCGCTGCCACTCTGAGTAGACAATACTGATTTTGATGGACCAAGGGTCTGATTCAGTAGAAGGCAGCTTCATATGTTCATATGGAGTTCAGCATAGGTCAGTGACGAAGAAGAAGACTGCAGATTTATATACCCCACCCTTCTCTCTGGATCAGAGAGCAGCTTAGAGTCTCCTATATCTTCTCCCCCAACAACAGACACCCTGTGAGGTGGGAGGGCTGAGAGAGCTCTTACAGCAGCTGCCTTTTCAAGGACAACTCTGCAAGAGCTATGACAGACCCAAGGCCATTCCAGCAGTGGAGGAGCGGGGAATCAAACCCAGTTCTCCCAAATAAGAGTCCACACACTTAACCACCACAACAAACTGGGTGACGCATACTGGAATACACACATGCACAAAACCCTTATTTGAAATGCACCCTGCTCATGTCTGAACTGGCTGGGAAAGAGACAGGGAAAGAGAGATCTTGGGTTTGTCACAGAAAGTTCAAGGAAAATGTCAACCCAGGCTGCGGCAGCGGTAAAACAAACAAAGAAATAAACTCCACGCTGTGAATGATTAGGAAAGAGATTAAAAATAAAACAGACGGCACTGTCATGTCTGCATTTACATCCATGGGGCAGCTTTGTCTGGAATCCGTATCTCCAAAGACACCGCAGAGCTGGGAAAAGCACAGAGGGAAACAGAGAGGATAAGTGGGTTTGGAACACTTTCTCTGCTATTTGATTCGTTTCGGTTTCTATCCCTCCCTCTTCGGCAAGCAGGCAGGTTACAACAAAACGCAGACGTCCAACCCAACTCATAAAATCCAACTCGTGAGGAAGGGTTGAAGAGCTTGGGACTTTTCAGTTTAGAAAAGAAACGAGGAAGGGGAGACGGAATGGAGGTTTCTAACATCACACCTGGGGTGGAGACGCTGGGTGGAGGGAGCTTTTTCTCCTCTGCTACTGCTAGAACTCAGGGCACCCAACGATGCTGAGGGGTAGAAAGCAGAAGTCAGAAAACAGGAAATACTTCTTTACACAGCGAGGGAGGAAAAGGTGGGGTCGGCTGCCACAGGGTGAAGTGATGGACACAGGAATCAGCAGCTTGGAAAAGCAGAAGATGATATTGGATTTATATCCCGCCCTCCACTCCGAAGGGTCTCAGAGCGGCTCACAATCTCCTTTCCCTTCCTCCCCCACAACAGAAACCCTGTGAGGTAGATGAAGATATTGGATTTATATCCCGCCCTCCACTCTGAAGGGTCTCAGAGCAGCTCACCATCTCCTTTCCCTTCCTCCCCACAACAGACACCCTGTGAGGTGGGTGAGGCTGAGAGAACTCTTACTGCAGCTGCCCTTTCAAGGACAACTCCTACGAGAGCTATGGCTGATCCAAGGCCATTCCAGCGGCTGTAAGTGGAGGAGTGGGGAATCAAACCCGGTTCTCCCAGATAAGAGTCTGCACACTTAACCACTACACCAAACTGGCTCTCCCCAAACCATTTTGAGCCTGAATTCTGAAACATGTTGGCACAGCCACAAAATGACTGCTGCAGGAGAAGAAGAAGAAGAAGATATTGGATTTATATCCCGCCCTCCACTCCGAAGAGTCTCAAGAGAGGCTCACAACCTCCTTTACCTTCCTCCCCCACAAGAGACACTCTGTGAGGCTGGTGGGGCTGAGAGGGCTCTCACAGCAGCTGCCCTTTCAAAGACAGAGTCTCAGAGCGGCTCACAATCTCCTTTCCCTTCCTCCCCCACAACAGACACCCTGTGAGGCGGGTGGGGCTGAGACAGCTCTCACAGCAGCTGCCCTTTCAAGGACAGAGTCTCAGAGCAGCTCACAATCTCCTTTCCCTTCCTCCCCCACAACAGACACCCTGTGAGGGGGGTGGGGCTGAGAGGGCTGTCTCAGCAGCTGCCCTTTCAAGGACAGAGTCTCAGAGCGGCTCACAATCTCCTTTCCCTTCCTCCCCCATAACAGACACCCTGTGAGGCGGGTGGGGCTGAGACGGCTCTCACAGCAGCTGCCCTTCCAAGGACAACCTCTGCCAGAGCTATGGCTTACCCAAGGCCATTCCAGCAGCTGCAAGGGGAGGAGTGGGGAATCAAACCCGGTTCTCCCAGATAAGAGAGCTCTGGCTGACCCAAGGCCATTCCAGCAGCTGCAAGTGGAGGCGTGGGGAATCAAACCTGGTTCTCCCAGATAAGAATCCGCACACTTCACCACTACATCAAACTGGGATTAGAGCGATCCGTGGAGGAGCCATCTCTCAGTGGCTCCTGGCCACAAGGACTAAAGAGAAGCTCCAGAGTAACTGGTTGAGCCACTGAGTGGAAAACAGCAGGGTGTTGTGTGCGTCTAGGTGGGCCAGTGGTCCGATCCAGCAAGGCTCTTCTTCTTTTTTAAAATTAATCAGACTTCTATTAACAGATTTTCAGTTTACAATAAAGGACGCTGCAATCCATCACCTCAAATGCTGCAGCCTTTGTGAGAATATAGTAAAGAATTTTTAAAAAAATAAGAAAAAGAAAGAGTCGTCCATAAAATAGAGAACCAAGGAGCGGTCATACAATTATACTGAAGAGCATCCAGCGAAAATACATTCTGTTGACTGACTCTACTGTAGGGATGTACAAACAACTGTCCCAATATTCTATTAAGAAATCCAGTTCATCAAACTCAACTAATTAAGAGCTCACAGTTTTTTGTATTCAGACCAGAGGAGAGAAAGTGAGCCCAGAACATATTCGAAATAGAGCATGTCATGATAAAAACGGGTTTTTGGGAGAATATTATGTTTGGTGAGATATTCCACTATTTGGAACCAGAATGCAGTAAACTTTTCTTGAGTACGTTCTGTCAGAGCATCAGCACTATAAATTGAGATTTTTCACTTAGTAGGAAATAATCCCACAGTCGGGTACTCCAAGCATATATTTCCAGCAAGATTCTTCTGAGGTTCTTGGGAGGAGTAAATCTAAAGCCTCACCCCACACCCAAACTGGCCAGATGGGAGACATGTGGACTCCACCTTGCCCCCAAGCCTCCTGTGTTGCCAGCCCAGGGGCACCCACAAGCCAACCCACACCAGGGCCCACCAAGAAGCTATTCTGGAGAATCCCTTTGCGGGGATCAGTTGGGTTGCCAAGTCCGTGTCAGGGAATCCCTGGAGACTTGGGGAATGGCTACAGGAGAGAGTGGGCGATGCCCTTTTCTCCAGGGGAGCTGATCTCTGCCAGCTGGAGATCGGATGTCAAAGCAGGAGACCTCCAGGCTCCACCTGGAGGTTGGCAACCCAGGTCCGGACCCCCGGCCCAGAGCCCACCCAGCCACACCCCAGACCCGGGAGTGGCCCGAAGGACCCCAGAGGGAGCCCAGGCTGACCTCCAAGAAACACCTGGGGACTTTGTGGGTGGAGGCAGGAGCAAGGTTGGGACAAGCATCACTGCGCTCCAAAGGGAGTTCTGGCCATCACCTTTAAATGCACACCTTTTAAACGCCTTCCCTCCACTGGAAATAATGACGGATAGGGGCACCTTCTTTCGGGACTCACGGAATTGGACCCCCTGGTCCAATCTTTTTGAAACTTGAAGGGTATTTTGGGAAGAGGTACCGGATGCTATGCTGAGAATTTGGTGCCTCTATCTCAAACGACGGCTCCCCCCACCCCCACCCCCCACCGAACCCCGTGAATCAGTACTCCATTATGCCCTAGGGCAGGGGTTGGCTCTCCAGTTGTTGTTTTTTTGCCTACAACTCCCATCAGCCCCAGCCAGCATGGCCAATGGCTGGGGCTGATGGGAGTTGTAGGCAACCCCCCCCCCCAAAAAAAAAAAACACCTGGAGAGCCGACGTTCCCTATCCCTGCAGGGGAATCGGTCTCCATAAGGAACAATGGAGCGCCCAGCACGCATTTCCCTCCCCGCTCCGCTTTATAACGACCCTGAAGCGGGAGAAGGGCCTCCAAACCGGGGGACCCCCCGCCCCCCACCGGGGGATTGGCAACCCCCCCTCCCGGAGCCAGGGCCAGAGTCTGCCTCGTCCTCGGGGCGCTGCCTGCCCTCCGCCCGCCGGGCTCACCGTCTCAATGGCAGGAGCGGCCGAGGGAGCCCCGCGCCGCAGGTTCGAGCCCCAGCAGGTCCCTCCAAACTTTCTGCGGCTCCTTCCTAAAAAAAGAAACTTTTTTGTTGCACGGACCCCCCCCGGGTGACGTCACCGCATTCCAGAGGGTCACGTGGGCCCTGGGAATTCCTGCCACTTCCGGTGGGAGGGGGAGGGGGAGGGAGGGAATGAATGGGGGGAGGGGCGCTGTCCGCCTGGCCCCTCCCCCCGCCGGGGACAAAGCAGGAGTCAAGGGGCACCTTTAAGACCAACCAAGTTTTATTCGGAAATGGAAGCCTCGGTGTGCACTCTGAAGCACCCTGCATCGGACAAGCCTTTGTGGAATGGGCGGTGGGCAGGGAGTCAGCGTGCAAAACCATGGCGATGTCCAGGGCTTTTATTACAAGATGATGCATGGGATGGAGAAAGTAGAGAAAGAAGTCCTTTTCTGCCTTTCTCACAATACAAGAACACGTGGGCATTCGATGAAATTGCTGAGCGGTCAGGTTAAAACGGATACAAGGAAGTCCTTCTTCACCCAAAGGGGGATTAACACGTGGAATTCACTGCCACAGGAGGTGGTGGCAGCTACAAGCATAGCCAGCTTCAAGAGGGCGTTAGATAAAAATATGGAGCAGAGGTCCATCAGTGGCTATTAGCCACAGTGTGTATATATATGTGTGTGTGTGTATATATATATATAAAGGCCAGCAGGAACTAATTGGCATATTAGGCCACACCCCCTGATGTCACCGTTGTTTTGCGAGGGGCGTTTTTTGTAGAGAACTGCCCCGTGGCGCAGAGCGGTAAAGCAGCAGTACTGCAGTACTGTGATCTGAACTCTCTGCTCACGACCTGAGTTCGATCCCAGCGGAAGCTGGTTCAGGTAGCCGGCCCAAGGTTGACCTAGACCAACTTAGTTTTATTCAGAACGTAAGCTTTCGTGTGCATGCACACTTATTCAGATGAGGAAGACTGTTTGGTAGGAGCCCGTGGCGCAGAGTGGTAAAGCCGCAGTACTGCAGTTCAAGCTCTCTGCTCACGACCTGAGTTCGATCCCAGCGGAAGCTGGTTCAGGTAGCCGGCCCAAGGTTGCCTCAGCCTTCCACCCTTCCCAGGTTGGTCAAATGAGGACCCAGCTTGCTGGGGGGAAAGTGTAGATGACTGGGGAAGACAATGGCAAACCACCCCGTAAAAAGTCTGCCATGAAAGCAACGTCACCCAGGAGTCGGAAACGACTGATGCTTGCACAGGGGACCTTTCCTTTCCTTTTTGTAGAAATAAAAGAGCCCCGTGGCGCAGAGTGTTAGAACTGCAGTCCTGCAGTCCTAAACTCTGCTCAGGACCTGAGTTCGATCCCCAGCGGAAGCTGGGTTTTCAGGTAGCCAGCTCGAGGTTGACTCAGCCTTGCATCCTTCCGAGGTTGGTCAAATGAGTCCCCAGCTTGCTGGGGGGAAAGTGTAGAGGACTGGGGAAGGCAATGGTAAACCACCCCATAAAAAGTCTGCCGTGAAAACATTGTGAGAGCAACATAGCCCCAGAGTCAGAAACGACTGGTGCTTGCACAGGGGACGTTTCCTTTCCTTTTTGTAGAAATAAAAGAGCCCCGTGGCGCAGAGTGTTAGAACTGCAGTCCTGCAGTCCTAAACTCTGCTCAGGACCTGAGTTTGATCCCCGGTGGAAGCTGGGTTTTCAGACAGCCGGCTCGAGGCTGACTCAGCCTTCCATCCGTCCGAGGTCAGTCAAAGGATTCCCCAGCTTGCAGGGGGGAAAGTGCAGAGGACTGGGGAAGGCAATGGCAAACCACCACGTAAAAAGTCTGCCGTGAAAACGTTGTGAAAGCAACGTCATCCTGGAGTCAGAAACAACTGGGGCTTGCACAGGGGACCTTTCCTTTCTTTTTTGTAGGAAAAGCCCAGCAGGGACTCATTTGCATCTTAGGCCACACACCCTGACACCAAGCCAGCCGGAACTGCGTTCCTGCTCAAGAAAAGCCCAAGAGATGCCTCTTAGCAGATTAAAAGAAGCACAATTTGGGGTCTGGGGATCGTAGGTTTATGTCAGGGGTGGGGAACCTCCATCCCGAGGGCCGTATACAGCCCTCAAGGTCACTTGGTGTGGCCCTCGGGGATTGCTGGGCCAAACCGAGCCGTGTGGCAGCCTCTCTGAGGCCTGGCTGGCCAGTGAGGATCGTGGGGCCCAGCCACGCTGTGCAGCAGCCTCCCCAGAGCCAGGCAGGGATCACAGGGCCCAGATGTACTGTGCGGCAGCCTCCCTGGGGCCTGGCTGGCTGGCCGGCCAGAATTGCTGCAGGCCTGGAAAAGTTACTGTCACCGTTCAGTTTGCACTTGATTATCCCAGAGGGTGTGGCCTGATATGCTGAGGGTGTGGCCTAATATGCTAATATCCAGGGATGTGGTCTAATATGCTACTGAGTTCCTGCTGGGCTTTTTCTACAAAAAAGCCCTGGACCTATGCATTTGCCACGGGGGGGGGGGGGGGGGGGCGGGGTGTGCATGTGCCAAATTAGGCTCTCCCCACATAACTTCAAATAGAAAAAACAATTATTTGCATTCATTCTGCTGACCTGAATCATTCTCCCTCAGCAGAGTACTGTTTTTTAAGTTGATCATTTTTTAATGGGCCACGAATGATGCTGTAAATATCCATACGGCCTTTGGCAGATAAAGGTTCCCCACCCCTGGTTTATGTTAACTGGGCTGCATCCACCAGGGGCCAATACAAGTCCGGAGAGCAGATTGACATCTATGGCATTAGGTGTGAAGGACCATAAATACGAGTCTGTTGTCATGTTAGCTCTGGGTTTTAAATGAGGCTGGAAGAGGGGCGCTGCTGGGGAGGGAGGAGGTGAGCCTGGCAGAGCGAGGGGCATGCCCCAGACGGGAGGGACTCCACTCCTCTCCCAAAAGCAAGGTATGTGCAGGAGGCAGCCTGGCTCCCTTCCAGTCCTCCCGGGGCATGGCAGGACCGGATTGACACGTTGGGGGGGTGGGATTAAAAGACATGACGTCCCCTTATAGGCCATTATATCTTGTGGTCCCATAGAATACAATGGATTTAGGATTGACAATCCCCAGGTGGGGGCAGGGGATCCCCAGTTTGGAGACCCTCCCCTTGCGGGGGGGAGGGGAGGGAAATGTCTGCTGAGAACTCTATTATTCCCTATGGAGATTTATTCCCATAGAAAATCATGGAGAATTGATCTGCGGGTATCTGGGGCTCTGGGGGGGCCCCCTGTTTTTTTGGAGTAGAGGCACCAAATTTTCAGTGTAGCATCTAGTGCCTCTTCCCAAAATACCCCTCAAGTTTCAAAAAGATTGGACCAGGGGGCCCAATTCTATGAGCCCCAAAAGAAGGTGCCCCTATCCTTCATTATTTCCTATGGAATGAAGGAATTGAAAAGGTGTGCCGTCCCTTTAAATGTGATGGCCAGAACTTCCTTTGGAGTTCAGTTTTGCTTTTCACACCCTTGCTCCTGGCTCCACCCCAATGTCTCCTGGCTCCACCCCCAATGTCCCCAGATATTTCTTGAATTGGACTTGGCAACCCTGAATGGACTCCATACCCAATTTGGCACTGCCCCTCTTGTTGGCGCTCGGGGCAAGCACCCCGCTCTGCCCCCCCTAGATCCAGCACTGGGGCATGGATCGCAGGCGGGTGGGCGCCTCGAGGAACGGGGTGTGTGGCGGCCTCCTTCTGCCAGGCTCCCTGCCTGGGCACGCCGGCCGCGCCGTCTCTCCTCGGGCGCTGAGAGCATCCTGCAAAGCTCTCTTTGCTCCCTGAACCTCCTTCCATTGTCTGAAGAAGTGTGCTGCAGCCATGCATGCCCACAGAAGCTTCCCTTCTGAACCAACACACATCCGCACGTTTTGATAGATCCAAGCGGGCAGCCGTGTGGGTCTGAAGCAGCTGAACAAAGCAGGAGTCAAGGGGTACCTTTAAGACCAACCAAGTTTTATTCGGAGCTTAAGCTTTCGTGAGCTCTCAAAGCACACTTCGTCAGACGAGGGGATTGGGGGCTGAAGCAAACGGCTGGTATTTCAGCCCACAATACCTGATCCCCTCGTCTGATGAAGTGTGCTTCGAAAGCGCACAAAGGTTTACGCTCGGAATAAAACTTGGTTGCTCTTAAAGAGGGGTGTCATCCAGGGGCCGAATCAGGCCCTCAGAGAGCTCCTATCAGGCCCCCGAGCAACTGGCTGTCATCTGCTTCCTTCTCTCTTGCTTCCTTCTGCATAACAGCTTGCTTTGCAAGGCTTGCTCATTCGCACAGGAGCTACAGAGCAAAGCCTCTATTTTCTCCATTGGCTGAGGCTCCTCCCTTGGGGAGAAAGGGGGGGAGGGAAAGCTTGCTTTGTCAGGCTCTTTCAATCACACAGCAGAGCTACTGAGCCAAACCTCTCTTCCTTTTATTGGCTGAGGCTCCTCCTCCTGGTTCCCTGGGGAAGGAAGGAAAGAGCCAGAGCTTCCTTTGCCCAGTTCCCTGGATCCCATGGGAGAAATACAAAGAAAGCACTTTTAAGAGCAACGAGTGCTAATATTTTAAGAAGAAGAAGAAGAAGATATTGGATTTATATCCCGCCCTCCACTCCAAAGAGTCTCAGAGCGCCTCACAATCTCCTTTCCCTTCCTCCCCCACAACAGACACCCTGTGAGGTAGATATTGGATTTATGTCCTGCCCTCCATTCTGAAGAGTCTCAGAGCACCTCACCATCTCCTTTCCCTTCCTCCCCCCCCCCCAAAAGACACCCTGTGAGGTAGATGAAGATATTGGATTTATATCCCGCCCTCCACTCCGAAGAGTCTCAGAGCGGCTCACAATCTCCTTTCCCTTCCTCCCCCACAACAGACACCCTGTGAGGTAGATGAAGATATTGGATTTATATCCCGCCCTCCACTCCGAAGAGTCTCAGAGCGGCTCACAATCTCCTTTGCCTTCCTCCCCCACAACAGACCCCCTGTGAGGTGGGTGGGGCTGAGAGGGCTCTCACAGCAGCTGCCCTTTCAAGGACAACCTCTGCCAGAGCTATGGCTGACCCAAGGCCATGCTAGCAGGTGCAAGTGGAGGAGTGGGGAATCAAACCCGGTTCTCCCAGGTAAGAGTCCGCACACTTCACCACTACGCCAAACTGGCTTAAGCAGGTACACAGGGCCCGGCCTACAGGGCTCGGCCCAACACAACATGGCCCAGCCCCTCGAGGTCTCATTTATGTCAGATCCAGCCCTCATAACAAACGAGATTGGCACCCCAGCTCTTAAAGGTGTCCCTTGACTCCTGCTTTACTCTCACATTTGGACAGGTTTCTGCTTTATTCGTTTCTCACGCTCCTGCTACCCAGATCAAAGGTTTGCTCAAGTTGTGGATTTTGCTATTCTGTAATCGGATTTTAAATTTGTACCGCCGCCTACCGGCTAATAGTCATGCTGTTCAAACATCATGATGTTCAAGTTCATTATGTCCATGTGCGCTCTGCTCACTGGACCTGATGCCTCGTCTGAAGAAGTGTGCATCCACACACGAAAGCTTACATGCTGAATAAGACTTGGTTGGTCTTAAAGGTGATACTTGACTCTTACTTTGGTCACCTATGGCAGGGGTGGCCAAACTGTGGCTCTTTCACGCCTATTGTGTGGCTCTCAAAGCCCCCACCGCTCCATTGTCCAGCTCGGAGAAGGCATTTGCCTTTTTAAATTCCTTCTCCAACTGGCAGCTTGGAGAACATGTTTAAAGTTCAAGTTGCTTCCTTTCCACCTCTCCATCCCCCCTCCCCAATCTATTTACTTTCCTTCCTTCTTTCCTTGTGGCCCTCAAACACCTGATGTCCACGTCTTCTTGAGGCTCTCCAACATCTGACATTTATTCTTACGTTAAGCAAGTCTGGCCACCCCTGGTCTCTTGCTTCAGACCAACACGGCTAGGGATCAGGCCCTTGCCTTTGCACTCGCCCCTCTGGATGACCCAGGGTCTATTTTGAAGAGCTCCCACCACGCCCGCCGGCCGGAACGACATGGAAAGCTGGGATCTAAATATAACCCGCCTGTTTTGACCTGGCAAAGCAATGCAAAGACGCTGCCATTTCAGTCCCTTCCCCTCAATCTTACTTTCACGGCGAATGTCCTTTTTAAAAACTTCTCTTTCTTTCATTCGGTTTCTTGGGGGAAGTATTTCGAGCCCAGACAGATGGGGAGGGGGCTTCAGCCCCAGTTTCCCAGACCCCTTCAGCTGTGTTGGTCTGAAGCAGCTGAACAAAGCAGGAGTCAAGGAGCACCTTTAAGACCAACCCATTTTTATTGAGAACGTCATTTTTCGTGTGCTCTTAAGCACACTTCATCAGATGAGGAATCCACCACAGTGAGCAAAGCCGTACAGAGCTGAGCAGAGGCATACATAGCAGGTAGGCAGAGGCTAGATCCAAGCGGGCAGCTGTGTTGGTCTGAAGCAGTTGAACAAAGCAGGAGTCAAGGGACACCTTTAAGACCAACCAATTTTTATTTAGAACGTCAGCTTTCACGCGCTTTCTAAGCACACTTCCTCAGACAAGGAATCCAGCACAGTGAGCAAAGCCATACAAAGCTGAGCAGAGCCATACGGAGCTGGTAGGCAGTGGCCCAGAATGCAACATAGTCCAGATTTAATAACCAATGACAGTGAAGTCAAATTATCTGGTAGGCAGTGGTTTTGAACGTAGAATGGTACAATGACAAAATAGTAAAATTGACAAACGGAGCAAACCTTTGATCTGAGTAGCAGGAGCATGCGAAAGCAACAAAACAGCAGTATGTCAAGATGTGTGATTGTCTGTCAATGACAATGGGAGATGGGTTCGATATATGTAATGGGATGAGCAACCAAAGTCCCTGTTTGAGTGTATCAATACAGCTAAATGAGAAATACATTGGATAGTGATGTTCTTGTCCACCCAATTTACTTTTTAACATGTAAACATCATTCTAGTTTGCCACAGGAAACAGGAATACAATAAAATATAGTGAAAATGGGTAAAGCTTATGTAACGAGATATACAGCCAATATTTTGAGTATGTCAATACAAATAATTATACTGATACACAATTCTAAAAGAGAAACACATTGGAATACTGTGGCTGTATAGCTATACTCACTGAGAGTGGGTTTAGCATCTGTAATGAGATTTTAAAAAAGCCAATATCTCTGTTCAGTCCTGGGGAGGTGTTTGTTCCAAGTTTCATAATAATTTGTAATTCAGCAATTTCTCTCTCCATTCTCTTCTTGAAGTTCTTTAGCACAAAGGAGACTCATCACAGCCAGCCGGGATCCTGGGGGCCCACTCGGACTTCTTGTGGGTGGGATTCCCTGCCGGATTGGAAAGCACCAGAAATGACCCTGATCCGGGCTGCTGGCTTTTCTTCCCCAGCAAGTTGAAACAGGACCTGCCGAATTCCAGCCTGCTGTACAGGATCTACGGATGCCAATCTCCAGGTGGAACCTGGGGATCCCCGGAATTCCAGCTCATCCCCAGACCACAGAGAGGATTTCCCCCTGGGAGAAATGGAGTCTTTGGAGGGCGTTGGGCTCTAGGACATCGCCCCCGCTGAGGTCCCCGTCCCCCCCAGGCTCCACCCCCAAATCTCCGGGAGTTTCCCAACCTGGAGCAGCAGCCGTAGTCCTCCACCTCCTGCCGGGGGACCTGGCACCCCACGGCTTGCCTTCCGCACACGCGCGCCGCCTGCTACAGGTGTCAGCCTGCCCTCTGGTGGCCGCCGAAGGTCGCCCGCTTGGCGTCTGCTGGAGTCTTGTCGCTTTTCCTATAGGCCAGCTGGCTTCACAAAAGAGCCCCACAGAAGAAACATTTTGTAACGTACTCGAAGCGGAGACGAGAGTAGGGCAACATGGTTTATTAGGAGCACGTTGCAAGAGAGCGAACGCGCGGGCCGGGTCCCGCTTATGTACAATCCTGGGTACAGCCTACTGGGTTGGTCGGGCCAATCCAGCCCCGTTGAACTTCCCGCCACAGCTGGAGATAGGCGGGGAACTGGCTCCCGGCGCTGGGGCTCCTGGGACTGCCCAGTTGCCCCCCCCGTCGGGTCGCATGACATTTCTTGATACACTACACCCCTCCCCCCCTGGTTAATGTACAAAGTCCTGTAAGTATGCGGGGGGCCGGCGCTCCCGAGTGGACCGTCTGGGGGGTCCCGGTGGCGGCGGCGCGGCCGCCGAGGATGGTGCCTCGGTGGGTCCTGGAGCGGACGGGGGCGGCCCGTCCGGTTCAGCGGATCCCTCGGGCTCGGTCGGTTCCGGTACCTCCGGCGCCCGCATCACGGATGTTGGGATCGCGTCCTCTAGGCGGTCTCCGTTAGGCTCCTCGCTGGATATAGCCTCGTCCGTGTCTGTGGGGGCCTCCGGAAGGGTGCGGCGCCTCAACTGGTCAATGTGCCGCCGTAGTACCTGGCCCCCCTCCGTTGATATGTCGTAGTGGCGGGACCCGGTTACCCTCAGTACCCGCCCCGCCACCCAATCGGGGCCCCTTGCATAGTTTCGGGCGAAAACTGGGTCGCCCGCGAAGAAGCCCCGGGCGGCGTCACGGACTTCGGGGCTCCCGCGGGTGTCTGAAGCTCGGTCGGGATGCAGCCGGTCCAGCCGGGTTATGAGTTTGCGTCCCATGAGGAGCTCAGCCGGGCTGACTCCTGTGACCGGGTTAGGGGTGATCCGATTATCGAAGAGGAACGCGGCCAGCCTGTGGTCCCAGTCCCCCTGTACAATTCGGCCGAGGGCCTCCTTTGTTGTGCGGACCATCCGCTCCGCCTGGCCGTTGGTGGCCGGATGGAAGGGAGCCGACCTTATGTGCCTGATCAGATATCTTTGCAGGAACGCCTGGAAGTCGGCTGAGGTGAAGGCGGCCCCGTTATCAGAGACTATGGTGTCCGGGATGCCATGTGTGCATAGGACCCTGCGCAGAGCTCTGATCGCGGCTGTGGACGAGGTGGACCCTACGGGGATGACCTCCAGCCATTTGGTGTAGGAGTCCACCATTATGATGAAGGTTTGCCCTGGAATGGGCCCGCAAAGTCGATATGGAGTCTCGACCATGGTTTCCGGGTGGACTCCCACCTAGTGACGGGGGCGCTGGGCGGCTCGGGCCGTGATTCCTGGCAGGTCTGGCACCCGCGGACCCAGCCCTCGATCTCCCCGTCCATTCCCGGCCACCAGACGTAGCTCCTGGCCAGAGCCTTCATTCGCACTATGCCGGGATGAGTCTCGTGTAGGGATTCTAGAACACGCCTTTGGAGCGGGGGTGGAATCACTACCCTACTGCCCCAAAGTATGCAGCCCTTGTGTGCGGCTAATTCCTCCCTCCTCGCCTTGTAAGGCTTGAATTCTTCCCCCATGTTTCCCTCTGGCCACCCCCTCACCACCCAGTCGAGCACCCGTGCCAGTGTCTTGTGTTTCTGGGTGGCCTTGGCCACCTCCGTTGCGTGGAGGGGCGGCTCTGGGAGGCTCTCTATCATCATGACCTGGTGTGCGGGTGCGGGGTCCGGACCCGTCTCCGGAAGCGGCAAACGGCTAAGCGCATCCGCGTGTCCCATAGCCTTGCCGGCCCTATGAACCAGTGTGTACGTGTATGAGTTGAGGAATTGGTTCCACCTCAACACGCGCTGTGAGAGTATTTGGGGGGTTTGTCGGTCTGGGGCCAGTAGACCTAAGAGGGGCTTGTGGTCCGTGGCAATGGTGAACCTTCTCCCATATAGATACTCATGGAACTTTCGGACCCCTGCCACGATTGCCAGGGCCTCTTTATCTATCTGCGCGTAGTTGCGCTCGGCTGAAGTGAGCGTGCGGGAGTAATATGCGACCGGTACCTCCCTCCCGTCCGGAAGCTGGTGCCCCAGGACTGCTCCCACCCCATACGGCGACGCATCGCAGGCCAGGATGATGGGGAGGGCCTCGTCAAAATGGTGGAGCACCGCATTGGACACCAGGACGTCCTTGACCGCCTGAAACGCCGCGGCCTGTCGTTTGCCCCAAACCCAAGGGGCTTTTTTGTCCAGCAGCCGGTGAAGGGGCTCCGCCAGGGCTGCCTTGTGGGGGAGGAAGGAGTGGTAAAAGTTGAGCACCCCCAAGAAGCTTTGGAGCTCCGCTTTACAAGTGGGAGCCGGGGCTTGCACGATGGCTCGGGTCTTTTCTTCCGTGGGGTGGATTCCTGCTGCGTCAACAGCGAACCCCAGAAACTCCACCCGTGGAACCCCCAGCAAGCATTTCTCTCTCTTGACCTTGAGCCCCGCTGCTGGAACCGGCGGAGCACCTCTCGGAGGCGGTTGCCGAATTCTTCGGGGTCCGGAGCGGCGACTAAAAC